>NC_036845.1:3647985-3670759 GCF_002910315.2 Salvelinus sp. IW2-2015
GGGGGCGTTCATACACACACTAGGGAGTGCGGAGTACATTATCATAGGATAATGAAAAGCGAGGATTTACCATGCCTGTTCTAATATGCACTCGTCAGCTATTATGGCTGTAGCCCTCGTCATTAGGGGGATAGAGCAGGAAGACTGGCGACAAGGCATCAGTCACTGAGGATGGGGATTTGGAAGGAGATGGCGACCACCAAGCCATTGGAAGACAAACAGACATGCCTCAGAGATTCCCCAGAGATGATACTGTACCTTACCTTTATAGCTCAGCCAGGGGGGATTGGAGAGAAAAAATAAACACAACTGAAAGTGGCCATTGATCATAGCAGCACATCAAACCGTAATGTACGTGCAAATAAAACAAAATGTCTCCTTTTTGGTCTTTGCTGCTGCAGAATGCATTGTTATGGAAAATGGGCCTTTGGTTTTCTCCCGTTGGCAAAAGTCAGCAGAAATAAGAAAATGATTTGATAATGCCTTCTTCTATATATATAACTACTATTCAAAAGTTTGGGGTCACTTAGACATTCCTTTTTTTGAAAGAAATGCATCAACAGCGTCTTCACTGTTGACGTTGAGACGGGTTGTTTTGCAGTACTATTAATGAGCTGCCAGTTGGGGACTTTGTGAGGCATCTGCTTCTCAAACTAGACACTCTAATTGTACTTGTCCTCTTGCTCAGTTGTCACCGGGCGCTCCCACTCCTCTTTCTATTCTGGTTAGGGCCAGTTTGTTTTGCGTTCTGTAAAGGGAGTAGTACACAGCGTGTGTATGAGATCTTCAAGTTTCTGGCAATTTCTCACATGGAATAGCCTTCATTTCTCAGAACAAGGATAGACTGACTAGTTTCAGAAAAATTCTTTGTTTCCGGCCATTTTGAGACTGTAATCGAACCACAAATGCTGATGCTCCAGATACTCAAACTAGTTCCCCCCCCCCCCCACCTCTCCAGCATTATATTGGCTCTGTCCTTGGGGATAGGACTAGGGATGAAAGTCATCTGTGACTGGGCCAAGGAAGCGTCATACCACCCTGCATCCCACTGCTGGCTTGCCTCTGAAGCTTAGCATGATTGGTCCTGGTCAGTCCCTGGATGGGAAACCAGATGCTGCTGGAAGTGGTGTTGGAGGGCCAGTAGGACGCACTCTTTCCTCTGGTCAATTTTTAAAAAATATGCCAATGCCCCCAGGGCATTGATTGGGGCCATTATCCTGTGTAGGGTACTGTCTTTCAAATGGGACATTAGACGGCTGTCCTGACTCTCTGTGGTCACTAAGATCCCATGGCACTTATTGTAGGAGTAGAGGTGTTAACCCTGGTGTCCTGGGTAAATTCCCAATCTGGTTCTCATATCATCATGGCCACCACGTTTACTAATAAAAAGGGCCGTACACACTAGCCTCTGCAGCTCCTTGCGGACTGATGCCAAGCAGTTGCCATACCAAGCGGTGATGCAGCCAGTCAAGATGCTCTCAATGGTGCAGCTGTAGACGTTTTTGAGGATCTGAGGCCCCATGGCAAATATTTTCAGCCTCTTAAGGGACAAGAGGCGTTATCATGCCTTCTTCACGACTGTGTTGGTGTTTGTGGACCATGATAATTCCTTAGCAATGTGGATGTCAATGTGGATGAGGGCGTGCTCGGCATTCCGTTTCCTGTAGTCGACAATCAATTTGCTGACGTTGAGGGAGAGATTGTTGTCCTGGCACCACACTGCCCGGTCACTGACCTCCTCCGTATAGGCTATCTCATCATTGTCGGTGATCAGGCCTACCACCCTTGTGTCGTCAGCAAACTTAATGAGTCGTGCCTGGCCACGCAGTTGTGGATGAACAAGGAGTACTGGAGGGGACTAAGCATGCACCCCTGCGGGGCCACGGTGTTAAGGGTCAGCATGGCGGAGGGGTTGTTGCCTACCCTCACCACCTAGGGTCTGCCTGTCAGGAGGTCCAGGATCCATATGCAGAGGGAGGTGTTCAGCCCCAGGGTCCTGAGCTTAGTGATGAGTTTTAGATATGTTTCTTACTAAGTGACAGAGTACCACACATACTGTACATACAGTATGTCTGTCCTGTCTCAAACTGGAACTCTAAACATACATGAATATGAACACATTGCACAAAGACATACACACATTTATACACACATACACACACATCCATTCATGCATGCAGGCATATACAAACACACTCTTAGTATATCTTAGTATGTGCTGTATTTAGTGTACAGTGTGCCCTTCACGTGTGCTTGTGCTCAGTGTAAGCGAGTATGTAGTATATATGTGTGTAACTAAATTCAGGCATTAAGCTGTGTATGTTTGTGTCAGTGCAGTCTACATCACCATACCACATCCAGCAAGGTGGAACATTTTTCTCATAGGTAATGAACGTGAACAGAGTGAGCATGGTGGAACGAATCCCAGAGGTAATGGATGTGAACAGAGTGAGCATGGTGGAACGAATCCCAGAGGTAATGGATGTGAACAGTGGGAGCATGGTGGAACATTTCCCAGAGGCTAATGGATGTGAACAGAGTGAGCATGGCATTGGAGAGGTGTGCTGTGCCCGCCTAGGCAGAACAGCAGCATGTTAGACACACACGTACTCACATACACATGCCAGCATGCACACACAAACAGCCTTGCCAGCAATGCACTTCACATCTCACTGCAGGGCTGTGTGACATTCATCAAGTACATGTCTCCTCACTGCGTTACCAATCACCAAACAGAACACATACACCAGTGTTTGATCGTTGTCTAGGACCATATCTGGGCAGCCAAAACCCAGTGGCCACTGTCTAAAAGATGGCATGTTGCTCTGCTCATAGTAACACACTGTAATTGAAATCCGATCAGAAGCACTTTGAGCTAAGGACCTGCAGTAATACAGTCTGATAGAACACACTAATGTTCTGGCACTATAGTTCATCTGGATATGTTAGAGCAGGAATCATTAACTAGATTCAGCCGCGGGACGATTCTTTCTAGAGCGGATGGTCTGGAAAATAAGTAAAAATAATGTGTAGACTGCAAATTGACTGCAAGAAGCCCAAAACAGATATAATATTTGACTAAAACATCATTTCAAACCTTGCCAAAATTTGCATAGGATCATTTGTATAGGTCACTCGAGTATGCGTGGGAATACTTGGGAACAAACTTCCAAAATTAAAATAACTTGGAGCTGATTTTCTGGTGTTTTTACAGTCTTTTATGTCCAACAATAAAAAATAAATACAAATAATTAAAATAATGCTCATGATAAAAATGAAAATAATGAAAATGCTCAGAAAACTTGGGGGGCCAAATAAAACTACCCTCGAACCAAATTCGTGCTGCGGGCTGCCAGTTGCATAACCCTGCGTTAGATGGTGCTTGAGTTAAACGACATGGTCACTAAAGTCTTCTTTGATATATTATCTTCTGTCTTGTGCATGCTTTGTTCCATGGGATATCTTTAGAATACCTTCACCAGGGCCATGTTCGGCATGACACACTGTGTCAAAAAGCTTTGCAACAGAAAACAGGAATCTGTATTTTTATTGGACTAATTCAGGTAGTACCTCAGTCCATTTCACTTCGTTTTCTCCCTACTGGTCACCACCCATATTTCCAGTCAGTGGAGGGACTGACTCGGATATTCTCCCCACCTTTCTAACTTACTGACAGACAGTGGCCATTGAAGAAGGATGTGATGTTTTGTGGGCTGTCTGTTAGCGGTATGATGAAGTGATCTGTCCAATAGTGTCTGTGTTACACAGCGCCTGAGAACTGCATCCCAGTCTGCCTGCACCAGCCCCATGCTGCATACCAAATACAGATGAAACACTGGGTGTGTCTGGAATGTCACCCTATTCCCTTTATAGTGCACTACTTTTGACAAGGGTCATAGGCGCTCTGGACAAAATCAGTACACTATATAGGGAGGAATAGTGTTGCCATTTGGGCCAGAGACTATCTCGTAGTGGTGTGGATGGGTTGTAGAGTGAATCATGAATGGATCAGAGAGTCACCTCAGCTGCACACTGAGTTATCATGGAGTATATTAAAGCTGTAGTAATAAACATGGTGATAATACTGTATGTTTTTTTAGGGAAAGATGGTTATTCATACTAGGGAAGGTGAAAAGTCGAACTAGACAGTCATTCCATTGTTTTAGTAGTACTCTGAAGAATCCTTGTAACACAGCCTTAATTGCTCTATATGTCTTTCACTGGATGTTAAATCTCAAAAACATCAAAATGTTCATTGTAGATACAGAATATGAATACTTCTATTTGATATCTACCACATGCCTAACAACCTCAGAAAGTGTTATCAAAAGTAAAGAACATTGAAAATGCTATTATATGGGTTTTTCTCCAGTAACAGCTGTGCCAGTTTATGGAAACATCCCTTTTGAGCCCAATAAAATGTAATCGACAGCTGGAGGATGGTTTCAGAATGTATTTTGTGTTTTAAGTTAACAAGGCTATTTGATAAATAGCTGCATCTAATTGGTAGATATCTATTCCATCTCCATGAATGAACAGGGATTATGTCCTTGCATGCTGACATCCACAGAGACTTAGGCCTTGTATACACATATAACTGTAGTGGTTAAGGCTTTTAGAAGAAGTGACTGGGTGAATATCAAAAGTCTTTCCTCAATTCCTAGCGTCTTTTCTCCTTCTCAAAACATCAGAGGTGAGGAGAGCATTGGCAGAGAAGATCATCTCATTCATTGCTCTCCTTCCTCCCAACTTAGAGAAAGAGAGGTGAGAGAGAGAGAGTATGGGAGGAAAGGACATGGCAGAGCCTCCAGTTGTGTCTTATCCTCCTCTTCCTGCTCCAGCCATTCTATTATGCAGATGAAGAGTTTTATCCTAATGGAAAAACCATTAGGGTAAATATTATGCAAATTAAGAGGTCCATTGCTTTCAACTCTGTTTCAGCGGCCTACGAGTTAGATAATGAGCTTTTATGTTTTCATGGAATGACAGTTAGACTGCAAAATCTGGACGATGGATGGAAGTAACCAGCTAGGGAATTTAAAAAGGTTCATACTTAAACACTCGCCTGAAATAAGTAGCAATAAAATAAAAAAAATGTATGTGTCACGTTCTGACCCTAGTTCTTTTGTTATTTCTTTGTTTTAGTATGGTCAGGGCGTGAGTTGCGTGGGTTATCTATGTTCGTTTTTCTATGTTGGTTTTTGCGTTTGGCCTGGTATGATTCTCAATCAGAGGCAGGTGTCGTTAGTTGTCTCTGATTGAGAATCATACTTAGGTAGCCTTTTTCCACCTGTGTTTCGTGGGTGTTTATTTTCTGTCTTTGTGTATGTCACCAGACAGGACTGTTTTGTTTCGTGTCATTCTCGTTTCTCATTTGTTTTGTTGTTTTGTTCGAGTATTCGTTTTCATTAAAAGGCATAATGAATACTTACCATGCTGCACCTTGGTCCTCCTCTCTTTCTCCCAACGACGATCGTTACAGTATGTCAGTTTCTACAGTATAGTCTCTGGTAATTGGAATAGGGTTTTGATCAAACGTATTGTACTGTACAGTGCCAAACCTTCAGTTGTATGTTTTTTGGTGTTGCTATATGAACATGCAATGGCTACATAACATAGCTACAAACTAAAGTAGACAGGCACAAGAGGTTGAGAAAATGTGTCCACATTATCTGTTCCACTCATGTGTGTTTATAGTGCTCATGAAGGGGAATCCACATTATGTAATAATTCTGGATATGAAACAACAGTAAGTATTTTGTCATTGACATTTAGCCATTGTATAGAAAATATGGAGTAATGAAATGAAACAAATATTCCATAAAGTTTATCAATGTATTTGCACACCGTTGTGGGCAATGTGTGCATGCTTTGTCTCCATATTGCATTTTCAGAATCCAACAGCAAAAGGATTTTGTACAGCTTGGATTGAACAGTTGCCATCATCCTTAAATTATTCCGATGTCTAAAAGCTTATAATAATTCTTGGCATTAATTTATGAGGCGGCGTTGAACCAAAGCTTAATGTGTTAAGGGAATAACAATTAATTTGCGGGGCTGATTGATGTCAGGAAAACAAATTTTGTCCCCCAGAAATAAAAAAGTCTCTGACACCTTCAACAGCAACCCACATGTTACAGTGTTGCTGTAATCTCATTAACAGGAGAGAATTTATAGTAAGCTGAATAAATCGCTCTCTCAATGTCTTCACTGCTCTATAGGACTGGGTAGCTATACATAGTCACATACAGTCCAATAGAAACAGACAACTCTGTCTGAACATACCATGGATTTTCTCCTCCGCTTGGAGCAGTCCTGTTAGTACATGTTGTAACTACTGTATGTCACGACTTCCGCCGAAGTCGGTACCTCTCCTTGTTCGGGCGGCGTTCGGCGGTCGACGTCACCGGTCTTCTAGCCATCGCCGATCCACCTTTCATTTTCCATTTGTTTTGTCTTGTTTTCCCACACACCTGGTTTTCATTCCCTCATCAGTTGTCGTGTATTTAACCCTCTGTTCCCCCCATGTCTGTGTGTGAAATTGTTTGTTGTAAAGTACTTGTGCACTCTGACTGGTTCGCGACGGGATATTTTGTACCCATATTTTGTTGTTCTGCCGTTGGTTTTGCATATTAAACTGCTCCGGTTTTTACCCAGTTCTGCTCTCCTGCGCCTGACTTCGCTGCAGCCAGTCACGCACCCCTTACACTGTAGATGTTCCTACACACTACCATCAAACTGGTATGTTGGAAGTAAAGCAATGCAGACACAGAACACAATTCAGACATTCTGCCTAACCCTGCTCCCATCCAGCCTGGATGAGATTTAGAGCAGACTGCTAATAATAACACTAATTGAGCAATGGCCTCGTAAAAGCATGCATCCTTCCAAATGCAACTATTTGCATCACAACATTCTCAAACATGGAATCCTTTAACTATTTCTTCTACAAACATTTTCAGTGGTGGAAAAACTACTAAATTGTCATACTGTACTTGAGTAAAAGTAAAGATAACTTTAATAGAAAATGACTCAAGTAAAAGTGAAAGTCATCCAGTAAAATACTACTTGAGTAAAAGCCTAAAACGTACAGTGGTGAGAAAAGTACTACATTTTCACACTTGAGTTAAAGGAAATGCCATACATCAAATTCCTCATATTAAAACTTCTTATGGCTGCAGGGGCAGTAATGAGTAGCTTGGATGAAAGGTGCCCAGAGGTGCCCATAGTAAACTGCCTGCTCCTCAGTCCCAGTTGCTAATATATGCATATTATTATTAGTATTGGATAGAAAACACTCTGAAGTTTCTAAAACTGTTTGAATAATGTCTGTGAGTATAACATGGCAGGCAAAAACCTGAGAAGAAATCCAAACAGGAAGTGGGAAATCTGAGGTTGGTCGATTTTCAACCCAGCCCCTATTGAATACAAAGTGGGATATGGATCTGTTTGTACTTCCTACGGCTTCCACTAGATGTCAACAGTCTGTAGAACCTTGTCTGATGCCTCTACTGTGAAGTGGGGCCGAAGGAGACAGGAATTAGTCAGGTCTGCCATGAGGTGACCATGCTCTGACCATGCGCGTTCACATGAGAGGGAGCTTTGTTCCGTCGCACATCTGAAGTCAATGGTATTCTCCGGTTGGAACGTTATTCAAGATTTATGTTAAAAACATTCTAAAGATTGATTCAATACATCGTTTGACATGTTTCTACTGACTGTTACGGAACTTTTTGACATTTCTTCTGCTTTTAGTGAACGCGCTTCCTGACTTTGGATTTGTTTACCAAACACGCTAACAAAAATAGCTATTTGGACATAAATGATGGACATTACCGAACAAAACDAACATTTCTTGTCGAAGTGGGAGTCCTGGGAGTGCATTCCGACGAAGATCAGCAAAGGTAAGTGAAGATTTATAATACTATTTATGAGTTTTGTTGACTGCACAATTTGGCGGGTAACTGTATGGCTTCCTTTTGTGGCTGAACGCTGTTCTCAGATTATTGAATATTATGCTTTTGCCATAAAGCTTTTTGAAATTTGACACAGCAGTTGCATTAAGAACAAGTGTATCTTTGATTCTATGTAAAACATGTATCTTTCATCAAAGTTTATGATGAGTATTTATGTTATTTGACGTGGCTCTCTGCAATTTCTTGAACATGGCGCCAATGTAAACTGAGGTTTTTGGATATAAATATGAACTTTATCGAACAAACATATATGTATTGTGTAACATGAAGTCCTATGAGTGTCATCTGATGAAGATCATCAAAGGTTAGTGATTCATTTTATCTCTATTTCTGCTTTTTGTGACTCCTGTCTTTGGCTGGAAAAATGGCTGTGTTTTTCTGTGATTCTGCGGTGACCTAACAGAATCGTTTGTGGTGCTTTCGCTGTATAGCCTATTTGAAATCGGACACTTTGGTGGGATTAACAACAAGATAAAATGGTATAAGATATACCACATATAATATGTTTGAGGAATTTTAATTATGAGATTTCTGTTGTTTGAATTTGGCGCCCTGCACTTTCACTGGCTGTTGTCATATCATCCCGTTAACGGGATTGCAGCCATAAGAAGTTTTAAGCAAACCAGACAACACCATTTTTACATTTATTACGGACAGCCAGGGGCACACTCCAACACACAGAGATCATTTACAAACACAAGTATTTGTGTTTATTGAGTCTGCAATATCAGCGGCATTAGGGATGACAACGCGTTATATTGAACAGTGCGTACATTGTACCATATTGCTGTCCTGCCTGAGCTGTGAAATGTAACAAGTACTTTTGGGTGTCAGGGAAAATGTATTGGAGTAAAAAGTACACAATTTCTTTAGGAATATAATGGAGTAAACGTAAAAGTTGTACAGATACCCCAAAAAACTTCTTAACTAGTATTTCAAAGTATTTTTGCATAGTTATTTTACACCACTGAAAAATGCTCTCTTCCTAATGCCTGGTTTGGTTGGAGTAAAATCACTGACCTAGAAAAGTGATAGTCTATTTTTAAAGACATAAAGGCTTCACTAGCAACCCTATTAGAGAGGACTATAATCTAATTAATCATCAGAAGCTAATTTATTTATTTACTGAGTTGTATTGACAGCAGACTCTACAATGAGTCAGCACAATTGATCTATAGTTGTTATACTTAAGAAAAAGATGTCAAACAAAATACAAATATGGAGATATGAATTATGGGGCTTTTCTTGTACTGTTTGTATGACTATTTCGAGGTAGTTTGCTGCATTAAGGTCTCCCACGGTTTAATTTGAGCAATTCAGGCAGGATCTTACTTTTGGCTTCAGCCATTTGTGGCTGAGATTCAATAGAGTCTAGACAAGACTATTGTCATGGAATATCACATCAGACAATTACCAATGATTTCTGAGCTATTGTACAATATCGTTTTGTGTGCTCACTCCTGCCTGTACACTGTCATTCAACAACTCTACAATCACAACCAAAGCGAACGCACCATGCTCTCATAGATAGAGTACACTTTGAGAGGTACCTGATGTAATACGCTATGCGCTATGCACCAGAATATATAAATAAATACAATTTAAAAAGGGGGTAGACCAGAATGTCAGCCGATTTGATGGGAGAAAACATGTGCCTGATCAGATTTCCTGAGTCTTTGATCTCATCCACCCGTCGTTGCCTCTGGGAGACAGAAGGTATTCAGGAGAGAGCACCTCAAGAACAATGTGGGAGTTACATGTAAGACACTGGCAATGGGCTGCAGGAGAAGTAGGATGGGGAAGGGTTCAAATGAGGAAACAAAGGCTTCCCACCTACAGAACACAGAGGTACATTTTGTAAAAAAAATATATGTTTATTTAATTTCTTCTATTATCTTATGTGCACAAAGAGGTTGCTTCTGCAACATCGTGACGTGTGTTTTATTAAGTTTGACATGTGCTCTTTATCCCAGAATGTAAAATTTGTGTTAAATCAAAAGTTATGTGAACGGTGTTACACTTCTCAAAAGGCACCGAATTTGTGGAACGACCCGCTCCGCCAACTCCGCCTTTTGAGAAGTGTAACTTGGTATTTTTTACAATTTTATTTCACCTAATGTTTTCATTCTGTCATAAAGAGCACATTTTAAACTTCATTTAAAAAAATCACATTTCGAGGTTAACTTAAAAAAATATTATAGTAAATGCCTATTATGTGCCAAATAAAGTAACAAGGTTGAACGTAACAGGGTTAACAGTTTCATCCGAAATCAGTCACAAATCCTCGTGACAGGCAGAATGGGAGCTTGTTGTGTGCAACAGGGAGGGGAAATTGAATGCAAGCTTCACCATTTTTTTTTTTACAAATTGTTAAACATTTTTAGCTGTCTATCTTTGTTAAACAGGGTTGATGTGTTATTCTCGACCCACTCAGAAAACGGCCCAAAAAAGTAGAACCAGCTCACCGGCTTCTACATGATGATTTGACTATTAGATAGATGTTCAATGTTTCAAAGGGAATAGTTTCACCATATTAAAAAGAGATTTCACGTAACAGGGTTGACCTTAGAATGAGGGACAGATAAATTAATCACTAATTACAAATCACTAATCACATTAAATAAATAATAATCTTCAGAAATTAAGTTGTCAAAGCAACAAAATAATTAGGGCTTCACAATAATGGTGAAAACTGGGAGAAATGTTGGGGTTAAGTGTATTAAAATCTACCTTCTCTGCTATGCAATCTAGTTTCCGAGCTGGCCAAGGCTTTCAACTGTCAATCACCACATTTTTATCGGCAGACTCAACAGCCTTGGTTTTTCAAATGACTGCCTCGCCTGGTTCACCAACTACTTCTCAGACAGAGTTCAGTGTGTCAAATCGGAGGGCCTGTTGTCCGATCCTCTGGCAGTCTCTATGGGGGATGCCACAGTGTTACATTTTTGTCCGACACTTTTCTCTGTATACATCAATGATGTCACTCTTGCTGCGGGTGATTCTCTGATCCACCTCTACGCAGACGACACCATACTGTATACTTCTGGCCCTTCTTTGGACACTGTTAACTAACCTCCAGACGAGCTTCAATGCCCTACAACTCTCCTTCCGTGGCCTCCAACTGCTCTTAAATGCAAGTAAATCTAAATGCATGCTCTTCAACCGATCGCTACCTGCACCTGCCCGCCCTTTCAGCATCACTACTCTGGACGGCTCTGACTTAGAATATGTGGACAATTACAATTACCTAGGTGTCTGGTTAGACTGTAAACTCTCCTGTCAGACTCACATTAAGCATCTCCAATCCAAAATTAAATCTAGAATCGGCTTCCTATTTCGCAACAAAGCATCCTTCACTCACGCTGCTAAACATACCCTCTTAAAACTGACCATCCTACCCGATCCTTGACTTTGGCGATGTCATTTATAAAATAGCCTCCAACACACTACTCAGCAAATTGGATGCAGTCTATCACAGTGCCATCCGTTTTGTCACCAAATTCTATATACTCCCCACCACTGCGACCTGTGTGCTCTCGTTGGCTGGCCCTCGCTTCATATTCCTCGCCAAACCCACTGGCTCATCTATAAGTTTTTGCTAGGTAAAGCCCCACCTTATCTCAGCTCACTGGTCACCATAGCAGCACCCACCCGTAGCACGCGCTCCAACAGGTATATTTCACTGGTCACCCCAAAGCCTATTCCTCATTTGGCCGCCTTCCAGTTCTCTGCTGCCAATGACTGGAACAAATTACAAAACTCACTGAAGCTGGAGACTCCTATCTCCCTCACTAACTTTAAGCATCAGCTGTCAGAGCAGCTCACAGATCACTGCACCTGTACATGGCCCATCTGTAAATAGCCCATCCAACTACCTCATCCCCATATTGTTATTTATTTATTTATTTTGCTCCTTTGCACCCCATATCTTTACTTGCACATTCATCTTCTGCACATCTATCACTCCAGTGTTTAATTGCTCAATTTTAATTACTTCGCCACTACGGCCTATTTATTGACTTACCTCACTAATCTTACCTCATTTGCACACATTGTATATACATTCTTTCTATTGTGTTATTGACTGTACGTTTGTTTATTCCATGTGCAACTCTGTGTTGTTGTTTGTGTCGCACTGCTTTGCTTATCTTGGCCAGGTCGCAATTGTAAATGAGAACTTGTTCTCAACTAGCTTACCTGGTTAAATAAAGGTGAAAAAATAAATACAAATATTCATCTGTTGGTCCCAGATACCTTAACAAAAAGTAGGGGCGTGGATCAGAAAACCAGTGAGTACCTGGTGTGATTACCATTTGCCTCATACAGCATGAAACCTTTCTCCTTTGCATAGAGTTGATAAGGCTGTTGATTGTGGCCTGTGGAATCTTGTCCCACTCCTCTTCAATGGCTGTATGAAGTTGCTGGATATTGGTGGGAACTGGAACACGCTGTTGTACACTTCAATCCAGAGCATCCCAAACATGGTCAATGGGTGACATGTCTGGTGACATGTCTGGTATGCAGACCATGGAAAAACTGGGACATTTTCAGCTGCCAGGAATTGTGTACATATCCTTGCGACATGAGGCTGTGCATTATCATGCATTATCATTATCTCGCCCACAAAACCCCATACACGTGGCCTGCGGTTGTGAGGCTGGTTGGACATACTGCCAAATCCTCTAAAACCAAATCAAATCACATCAAAGTTTATTTGTCACGTGCACCGAATACAACAGGTGTAGACCTTACAGTGAAATGCTTACTTACAGGCTCTAATCAATAGTGCAAAAAAGGTATTAGGTGAACAAGAAATAAAGAAATAAAACAACAGTAAAAAGACAGGCTATATACAGTAGCGAGGCTATAAAAGTAGCGAGGCTACATACAGACACCGGTTAGTCAGGCTAATTGAGGTAGTATGTACATGTAGATATGGTTAAAGTTTCTATGCATATGTGATGAACAGAGAGTAGCAGCAGCGTAAAAAGAAGGGTTGGGGGGGCACACAATGCAAATAGTCCTTGTAGCCATTTGATTACCTGTTCAGGAATCTTATGGCTTGGGGGTAAAAACTGTTGAGAAGCCTTTTTGTCCTAGACTTGGCACTCCGGTACCGCTTGCCATGCGATAGTAGAGAGAACAGTCTATGACTGGCGTGGCTGGGGTCTTTGACAATTTTTAGGGCCTTCCTCTGACACCGCCTGGTGTAGAGGTCCTGGATGGCAGGTAGCTTAGCCCCAGTGATGTAGTAGGCCGTACTCACTACCCTCTGTAGTGCCTTGTGGTCAGAGGCCAAGCAATTGCCGTACCAGGCAGTGATGCAACCAGTCAAGATGCTCTCGATGTTGCAGCTGTAGAACCTTTTGAGGATCTGAGGACCCATGCCAAATCTTTTTAGTTTCCTGAGGGGGGAATATGAAGCGGCTTATGGTAGAAAAATGTATATTACATTTTCTGGCAACAGCTCTAGTGGGCATTCCTGCAGTCAGCATGCCAACTGCGTGCTCCCTCAAAACTTGAGACATCTGTGGCATTGTGTTGTGTGACAAAACTGCACATTTTACAGTGGCCTTTTAGTGCCCCAACACAAGGTGCACCTAGGTAAAGATCATGCGTTTGATCAGCTTTTTGATATACCACACATTTAATAATGTATGATGACTAATTTGTTCATATTGCGTGTATTACCTATAAAGGTAGTGGCTTAAATGTTAAAGTTAAATGACAAGAATAGAAAATAACTACACAATGATAAGAAATCATCTGATTCAAACCGAAGCTCTTTTTGTTTTTGCTGAAAATTGTCTCTTAAATTGCTGTTTTCTTGATTATGTTGCAGCAAATGCTGTAACTGTGCTGTGACAATCATTATCTCCTGTCAGTTTCTTTGTAAATGGTGTTTCTGAGAGGGCCACTGCTGTGTTTGAGTGCCCGGGTCCCTGTCACTGAGTGACAGTCAGCAGGAGCTGCCTCTATAGCACTAAAAGCCTGCCACATACAATATTAACTCTCTCTTAGCAAGCAGGGAACATTAAAAATACAACCTTCATCTCTGAACCAGATTTTGAATAACAACCCCTGGGGATTTGAATACAGGTCACTGGTTGAAGCAAAGGCTGGGCTTGGAACTTTCATTATGTATTGAATCTGCATTAGAAATGTACTTCTAGCCCATTGGATTCCTTCCACTATAACACTAAGATGTTGTAATTGTAGTTTGTTGTACGGTTATAAAGATGTCCAAGTAGGTAGTAAAATCCAGGTGACATCATAAAAGGTGACAAAACTCCTCTTTGAGAAAGACATGCTTGTTGCTCTGAGCTGGATCAGATCCCAAGGTCAGGTGGAGGCTTATGTCACAGTGTCACACCCTGACCTTAGTTCCTTTTTTATGTTTCTATTTTGGTTTGGTCAGGGCGTGAGTTGGGGTGGGCATTCTATGTTTTTTTCCTATGTTTTCTATTTCTATGTGTTTGGCCTGGTATGGTTCCCAATCAGAGGCAGCTGTCTATCATTGTCTCTGATTGAGAACCATACTTAGGTAGACTTTTCCCACCTGGTGTTTGTGGGTAGTTGTTTCCTGTTTTGTGTTATTGCACCTTTCAGGACTGTTTCGATTTTCGTTTCTTTCATTCACTTTGTTATTTTGTATTTTCGTGTTCAGTTATAATAAATTAACATGGACACTTACCACGCTGTGTTTTGGTCCGATCTTTCCTGTTCCTCAGATGAAGAAGATCGTTACACACAGAACTTCAAGACTGTCTGATGATCTGATTGATTCTTAAGGGGGATTTGTGTGTGTTGCATTACATCTGATGTGGCTCTCTGTCTCTGTTTTTGGCTGAGAACTGCATTTTCAACCCACTTACAAGTTCCAACCGTTGTCCTCTACAGTACACTGCAAACATGTACAGTAGAGGGCCTCTCTTCCCTTCCCCAGCCCCCAGCTCCCGGCCCCAGCCCCCAGCCCCCAGCCCCCAGCCCCCATTCCCCAGCTCCCGGCCCCAGCCCCCAGGGTCTCTTGGTTTACACATTTATTCCTACAGTGAAGAAGTGAGATCTCCAGAGAAAATAGCAACCACTGTACATCCCCTAAAGACACATCCAGATAAACAAACTACACCTCCCAAAGACACATCCCAGAGGTCAGGGGTTGAATTCTCTCAGAGCCGGGTGGGATTTACCATGGTCTGGCCTGAGGTTAGATCAACTGTACTCTGCAGGGCAAGCACCACATAATGACGACAGCTGTATGTCAGTCCAGCTAGCTCCTGGTCACTTACATGGCCGAATAGTGTGCCATTCAGTGTGTCTACTGTATATTCATGTAAAGTGTATTGAGATGTTTAAACACAGTAAAGTTTTGCTTTTATTGGATTTGATTCTTCATTTTATACCTGATACACAGTATTATTCTCTGCAACGTGGGATGCCACCTCACCTTGTAAAAGTCATTTATTTCAAGGAGGCAAAGTAATAAAAATGTATATTTTCCAGTCAATGTCAAATAGAAAATGTTATGCGTCGTGATCAGAGTTAGAGAAAGAGGAGAAATGATCAGGGTGTTTCAGAGAGATATTTAGTCATAGCGGTTGGTAGTTTATTGTTTTGCTGCTGCAGCAGGGCACACAGGCACATAGGCCTCTAGCGCAGCCTTGATCAAGCACTTTGGCAGTTACCTTGGTTACCAATTCTCCCTCTGCCACCCTCCACTGTCAGCAGTTTGAGATGGCTGTATGGTTACCATACCACTTTGACTGAAATGCAAAGGTCACATTATTAAGCCGTGAACTCCAGGAGAATGTAATGGCTACGTTCTAATACAGGAATAAGAAAATAACAATAATAAATGAATGGTTTTGAATAGAGATAGCTGGGTTTTGATAGCGATAGCTGGGTTTTGAATAGAGATAACTGGATTTTGAGAGAGATAGCTGAGTTGAGAGAGATAGCTGGGTTTTTTGTTTAAAGCGAAATAAGTTGAAGTTAGGGAGAATAAACTATGGCATGAATTCCATTATAACAAGCATATGTGACTACATGCATTGTTATTGTATGAGTTAGCCTAGTATCGTCAAATAATCTGTAGAGGGACGTGAAATGGAAATGTTTCTCCCGGCCTGGGGAACATTTGCTAAGTCAATCCCTAACTTGATGAATAATGCAAAATCAATCAAGCAAAACGACAGAGCAGGAGTCTAATATACAGCCATCCTTATTCTGCATAGTGACAGTTAAGTGATTTAGGCTATATGAAGCCATTGCACGAAGACGTGCCCTTAGCCCACAGCAGTCATATCTGCAGTTGCTAATGAAGACCTGGACATTCTGATGTGGTTGACAGGAGACGTATGGTTATTCAAAACTTCTCCTCTGACAGCACCAGGTCATTTGATCAGACTTGATGTCTTCCTGTTAGAAGAAGTTATCGTTGAAATGTAAAAAATACCTCCCTCAACAATGTAAACTTGTGAGTACCATAACCTACAAGCTGACGTGTCTACATACTGTTGGTAGTGTGAGTACCATAACCTACAAGCTGACGTATCTACATACTGTTGGTAGTGTGAGTACCATAACCTACAAGCTGACGTGTCTACATACTGTTGGTAGTGTGAGTACCATAACCTACAAGCTGACGTGTCTACATACTGTTGGTAGTGTGAGTACCATAACCTACAAGCTGAAGTGCCGACATACTGTTGGTAGTGTGAGTACCATAACCTACAAGCTGAAGTGCCCGACATACTGTTGGTAGTGTGAGTACCATAACCTACAAGCTGAAGTGCCGACATACCTGTTGGTAGTGTGAGTACCATAACCTACAAGCTGAAGTGCCGACATACTGTTGGTAGTGTGAGTACCATAACCTACAAGCTGAAGTGCCAACATACTGTTAGTAGTGCGCGTTAGAGCACGTTGTCACGTTTGTCATAATGATTGGACCAAGGCGCAGCGTGCGCAGAGTTCCACATATTTTAATTAATAGAAACAAGCACAAACGAAACGTGAAGCTACTGGTGTGCACACAGGCAACTATCTGTAGACAAGATACCACAAAGCACAATGAGGAAATGGCTACCTAAATATGATCCCCAATCAGAGACAACGATAAACAGCTGTCTCTGATTGGGAAGCATACCAGGCCAACATAAACCATGAATCACCTAGATGACCCACCCTAGTCACTATCACGCCCCAACCAACAGAGAATAAACAGCTCTCTATGGTCAAGGCGTGACACACGTATCAAACTCATTCCACGGAGGGCCGAGTGTCTGTTTTCGTTTAACCCTTGTACTTGATTGATGAATTAAGGTTGCTAATTATTAAGGAACTCCCCTCACCTGGTTGTCTAGGTCTTAATGAAAGGAAAAAACAAAAACCTGCAGACACTCACTCGGCCCTCCGTGGAATGAATTTGACACCCTGCTTTGGAGCATAGGGTGCCATTTCAGATTTACCCAGCGTCTCAAACCATCTGCCAGGAACAGCAGGGGGGCGAGCTTCCAGGAGACCAACTGTATGAGGTCATCAGTAGTCATATCACAACATTGTGTTCCAACTGCAATTTTCAGCCGCTGAACGTACGACTGAGGGTGTAGCAGCCAGAGAGAGGGAAAGGGGTACCGTATATGCCAGACAGTAAATTACACCAGTCACCTCTCTCTCGGTGGTGAAGGAGGCAGACTAATGGATGGGTTTGGAGGCTGTAGACTGCAGTCGGGCTCCGTGGAGAAGAGACTGAAGATGAGGAATAAGAAACAACGCCGTGCCAACAACGAGGCCCATAATACAATAAGGCCAATGTAATGGCTCCCTTGTYCAGCAATGAATGRCAAGTGACTGGGTCCTGAAAGATGAGATTCATACTTTCTATGACTGCAAAACGTTGTTTCTATGGCAGAAAGAGAAAAGAAAGAGAAAATAATGTGAATTCAATACCAGTACAATCCTGGGGTTAAAGAAAATGTCCATTGGCAGGTAAGTTTAGAGGCTGCTCAGTTGGCTAACTACATCCCACTGAAGATCTAGCGCAGCTAAGATCACCAACACGCCCAAAGATATATACACCCGTCTTCCAGGAAAAAAAATAACTTACATCATTCATGTGTGAGTAAAATCTCAGCATCAAATGGAGAATCAGAATGAGTGAATGGCTATTTCATTAAGGATGGTGTTACAGAACTGAAAGAGCCAATCGGATCAAATAGATAATTAAGAGAGAAATCTCAGTTTCTCTTTCTCTTTGAACTACTGTGAACACTCTCTCAGTCTCTCCACACTCTTGCAATGTGATGATTTGGTCTAATTACCAGTGTCTGTGCTAGAGTAAGGCCATTGATTGGCTAGTACTTGGGAGGCTATCCTCTCAGACGTGGACAGGATGTTAAACATTCAGACAGACAGAAGACACTTGCTGAGCTCTGGCTAACACTGCACCTTAAGATGCCCTATACCTATGTAACTACACAGTAATAATTATAGTAAACACATTCTACTTACATAGGTATTGAGGCAACTTAAGGTAAAGGGCTCCCAAGCGCAAACAACCTTCTTTATCAATTTACTCTACCCTATTTTATCAATTAAGTCAACATATTCTATGCGAAGAGAAGCAAGTGGATTTAAAAAAAAAATGTTACAATTGAATGAGAAGATTTTTGCATGGCATTTACTTTAGGCCTACATACATACTACAGGCTGATAACTTTGATATGCCGTCCCCCAAGTCTTTCAATACAATTTCAACTTTGATATGCCGTCCCCCAAGTTTTTCAATACAATTTCATTGTTTTATTATTTCATGACAGGAACCTGTTTCAAATATTTCAATGGCTTGGCATCATCCTTGGTCGTATATTTACAAACTTTTTGATGTTTCCACACCGACAGGGAGCGCATATCAATAGTTCCCCTGCAGCTTTGATCTGTTCTTCCCCAATTCATTGAAATATATTTTAAAGGAATGCATTTTTCCTTTCTAGTTATAGTCTTACTGGGATGTAATAATTTCCTCCAGTCATCATAACCACTCGCACTTATAACTCAAACTGATCTGCAATGCAGATGGAGCCAATAGGATGAGTCACATTAACTCACACAGCAGCTACATGCATGCATGGGATAAAATCATGGCCCTCAAAAACGTAAAAATCTCTTGCTATTTTTTGTGTCTCTATCAATAATGAAATATACTGTCAGGACACATTTTGGAGACCATTTTAACCACGCAATAGAGTCTGTGTTAAATTATGTGGTTAATTTGGAAATGTTTATGATATAAGAAAGTGATGGACAATTCACAAATGAGTCATTATGACGGACTTGGATTCAGACAGTACTAGTTTGGATGTTTGATGAAACAAAAAAGAGAAATAGACTGAAGTATGTTCTAATTTAATTTGTTGAATCACCGTAATTGTTGCTCTGAAATGCCAAGGACTGGCCTCCAACATATCGGATACCAAAGGTTCCATATTCGTCGCTTCATTTCAGCCCCTCTGTCAACCACGTCACCTTGGCAACAGATGTCTTGCATGCTGTCTTGTGTGTTGTCTAAAACCCAGGCACTGACAATACATTAAGAGTATTTTGTGAGTATTTTTCCTTATCTTACCTGAAGTGATTTATCCTTACAGGAAGTTCCATTTGTACTCTTTCAAGGGGGAGGTTGTCAGTGATGTATTGGAAACAAACACAGCATTAGCACACTAGAGGATCATGGGACAGGTTTTCTCCTGGATATAGACCACACAATCTGTCTTCAAATGATTAATGGAATGAAGAGGTCTATATATAGGAAATACTCCTTAATTAGATATATTGAAGCCTACACAGCCACACCTTACAAGAACTGTCACTCGTCAACGCCCAAGGCTGACACGTCTTATTTAAATATAGTGTAGATGACACTAAATATACTGCATCTATTATTAAGTTATTTGTCAGATTATTCATATTCGGCTATTTTTGACTGTTTGTAATAAATCAGTTTGTCATTGGTTATCGGTTTTAGATATAATTTTGAGTTGGCCTACATATTTGTTATATACAAAATGGACGTTCTACAAGAGCCTCCAAAATCTCGTTGCAATTTCTCTAATTTACTTTATATCATCACTTACTCTTGTACTTATTGGTTAAATCATAAAATGCATGTGTAATATACCCTATTCAAAGTTGTTGTGAAAGATTATACTGTGTATCTAATAGAAACACTTCAGCTTGAGCTTTTTTGTCTTAGAGGACAGACGAATGAAATGTTACAGGAAGCAATCAGGTTTATGTTATTCTCGGCCGATCAATAGCCTGTCTTCTGTTTAGCTTGGCAATTTTTTTTGCACTGAAAACAATTCTTCACAATAGAGATGGAGTGGGTTATATTATATTGGATTAAATATCATCGGAGCAATCTGACAGCATTATACAGTACAAACCCATCCCCCTGAGTCTCACAACATTAATTTGGGTTCAATAGTAATTCCAAAACGCACTAGACAGAAGACACACACAATGCCAGCCTGGGACATTATTGACAGGGGGATATTTAATTATGATAAGCTAGGAAAATGTAATTTATCATTCAAAAATGTGAATTGATTAATTCAAATTATCTTTTGAAATGAGTAAACTTAGAATTGGAGTGGTGAAATGAATGGAAATGAGAGGCTGGAATGAGCCCTGCGCATATGAAATGAGTGATGTATTATTTTCCACGGTGTAAAGGATGATGAGACGAGAAAGAGAAAGGATAGCTCTGGAGAGAGAGGAGGAAAAGTGGAAACTTTTTACAGTGCCTTTACAGAACCCTTTACACAGTTTAATTACATATAACCTTCTATTTAACTCCCCCCCCCCCTCCACTATTTAACTCCCCTCTACTGATGAGCGATAGCAGAGAGGCGTTAAAGGAATGTTTAGATCAAACACTCAGGAACCTGCACACCAGCCAATCTGACATGCCATGGTTGGACAGGACACCTCGC
Source organism: Salvelinus sp. IW2-2015 (assembly GCF_002910315.2). NCBI lineage: Eukaryota > Metazoa > Chordata > Actinopteri > Salmoniformes > Salmonidae > Salvelinus > Salvelinus sp. IW2-2015. The sequence goes on from NC_036845.1 coordinate 3,668,957, forward strand.
ACCCCCAATGGAACTACAGCTAAAACCAGGAATGATCTCACACCTTCCAATCAGAAGTGACAGAAGCCAAACACTCAGAGCTGTACTGCAAGTGTTATTGGACTGGATGAAATTGTTAATATGACATACACAACGTCACCCCAGCGGGGAAAACTGCTTGAAATGACATCGTTACAACCAGAAACCCGTTGTAATGATGTCATTACGATGTCTTTTCAACCAGTTTTGCCTGCTGGGACACCATATTTTTCTCCCTTTCTCCCTGTCTCTCTGTCTACCTCCCTCCCTACAGTATCAAGTGAGAAGTGCTCCAATCTGATCCTAGTGAGAGGGAGAGAGGGCCTATTGACTAAACCATGAAGACAACCTGCAGTTCTCCAGGGATTTAAACACCTCCAGGGAATTCCAGCCAGTTGATCAGGGTGTTGATTGAATGATCTTCCCTCCAGCGCTAGCTAGTCCTCCAGACCCTCAGCAGCACTGCACTAACATCAGCACGGCTGTGCAGGCTGTAATCCCTGAGACCCTGAGTCATCGCTGCCCAAATGAAGTATTCAAAAATCTGCCTGTTAGTTTCCCTGGAGCACGGAGAGAGATGGACGATGTTTTAAAGACTGTAATTTGAAGAGGCCTACGTCAATTATCCTCCTTCCTCTTTTTTAAGAACGAACCAGGTGGTTGGCCAGTTTCTGATTGCATAATTTCAAACCCTTCTTGATCAACTCTGATTACTCAGCTCTCTCTCTCTCTCTCTCTCTCTCTCTCTCTCTCTCTCTCTGAGGTGGCCCAGTCTGAGGCCCGCAACGAGGGTCCCAGTCCGGGCCCGCTACGAGGGTCACCAGTCCGGGGCCACTACGAGGTGCCACCAAAGTGGGCTGAGCCAGTGGTGGAGTGGGGGCTGCGTCCCGCACCTGAGCCGCCACCGCGGATAGATGCCCACCCAGACCCTCCCCTATAGGTTCAGGTTTTGCGGCCGGAGTCCGCACCTTTGGGGGGGGGGGTACTGTCCACGCCCTGACCTTAGAGATCCTTTTTATGTCTCTATTTGGTTTGGTCAGGGTGTGATTTGGGGTGGTTATTTATGTTCTTTCGTTCTATTATTTGTATTTCTATGTTTTGGCCGGTAGGGTTCTCAATCAGGGACAGCTGTCTATTGTTGTCTCTGATTGAGAACCATACTTAGGTAGCCCTTTTCCAACCTGTCTTTGTGGGAAGTTGACTTTGTTTAGGGCACATAGCCTTAAGCTTCACGGTTGTTTGGTAGTGTTTATTGTTTTTTGTCGGCGTCATTTTCTAAATAAAAGAGAAATGTATGCTCACCAAGCTGCGCTTTGGTCCACTTCATTCAACAACCGTGACACCAGCACTGCTCCGACTGTTTACATAAGACAACACATTTTTTTTTACTTGAGCAATACTGCACAAAACACCTTAGTTAAATATAAAATTGCACAACTAAAACATCCTCGGCCAAAACGTCAAAAATTAATTACAGATTTCTTGAGTTATTTTACATTCAATCTGGGGATTTTTGAGGGAGTGAAAAAAGCTTCCGCGTCTACAGTGGCTCATGGGGAAAAAACATAATTAACCAAATGCGGAATCGGTCAGGAAACTAGACTGAAATCTTGTTTTTCTAATGAGCATTAGAAAAAACACACGTGCAAATCGGCATGTTCAGTGGCTCTTTCAACCTTGCCTCAGAGAGAGGGAGGGAGAGAGAGAGAGAGAGAGAGAGAGAGAGAGAGAGAGAGAGAGAGAGAGAGAGAGAGAGAGAGAGAGAGAGAGAAGGAAGAGAGAGAG
>NC_036845.1:3670784-3701655 GCF_002910315.2 Salvelinus sp. IW2-2015
AAGGCACCGTGTTATGTGGTGGAGCGCACCGGTGTCTCCAGTACGCGTTCTTAGCCCGGTGCGCTACATTCCAGCTCCCCGCATCTGCCGGGCTAGGGTGAGCATCCAGCCAGGACGGGTTGTGCCAGCCCTGCTCTCCAGACCTCCAGTGCGCCTCCCCGGCCCAGTATATTCCTGCGCCGGCTCTGCGCACTGTGTCTCCGGTACGTCTGCACAGCCCAGTGCGTCCTGTGCCAGCGCCTTGCAGGGTGAAGATAACCACCCAGCCAGGACGGGTTGTGCAGGCTCTAAGCTCGAGACCTCCAGTGCGCCTCCACGGCCCAGTGTATCCGGTGCCTCTGCCAAGGACAGGGCCTCCTGTATGTGTCCCCAGCCTGGTGAGCCCTGTGGCAGCTCCACGTACCAGACTGCCCATACGTCTCCTCACTGCAGTGATGAACCTTGGCACGAAGCCTCAGTGATGATCCATGGCAAGAAGCCTCCAGTGAGATCCATGGCACGAAGAATCCAGTGATGATCCATGGCAAGAAGCCCCAGTGATGATCCATGGCACGAAGCCTCCAGTGATGATCCATGGCAGAAGCCTCCAGTGATGATCCATGGCAAGAAGCCTCCAGTGATGATCCATGGCAAGAAGCTTTCCAGTGATGATCCATGGCACGAAGCCTCCAGTGAGGAGTCATGGCACGAAGCCTCCAGCGGTCTCCAGTCCGGAGCCTCCAGCGACGGTCCCCAGTCCGGAGCCTCCAGCGACGGTCTCCAGTCCGGAGCCTCCAGCGACGCCTCCAGTCCGGAGCCTCCAGCGACGGTCTCCAGTCCGGGCCCGCAACGAGGGTGCCCAGTCTGAGGCCCGCAACGAGGGTGCCCAGTCCGGGGCCCGCTACGAGGTCACCAGTCCGGGGCCCACTACGAGGTGCCACCAAAGTGGGCTGAGCCAGTGGTGGAGTGGGGGCTGCGTCCCGCACCTGAGCCGCCACCGCGGATAGATGCCCACCCAGACCCTCCCCTATAGGTTCAGGTTTTGGCGGCCGGAGTCCGCACCTTTGGGGGGGGGGGTACTGCCTGACCAGTACGACGCTCGCCACGGTAAGCACGGGGAGTTGGCTCAGGTCTCCAACCTGACTCAGCCAATCTCCTCGTGTGCCCCCCCCCCCCCCCAAATTTGGGGGGCTGCCTCTCAGGCTTCCTTGCTAGCCGCGTTCCCTCGTAACGCTGCCGCTCTGCTTTCGCTGCCTCCAGTTCCTCCCGTGGACGGCGATACTCCCCAGCCTGCCTCCAGGGTCCCTTACCGTCCAGTATCTCCTCCCATGTCCATTTCTCCAGATAGCGCTGCTCCCCCTTACCACGCTGCTTGGTCCCTTGGTGGTGGGAAGTTCTGTCACGGCTATTTGGCCAAAGAGAGACATAAAAAGGATCTATAAGGTCAGGGCGTGACAGCTGGGCAGGTCTGTCTCACTGTCTATGCTATTTGATAAAGAGCAGTCACCGCAGCTGTTCACTCCACGTTAGGGGGCAAATGGATATATTCTAATCAAAACCCATTTTAGACGAGACTTCCTTCCTGCAATATGTTTTCCTATTTAGACTTTGTAGTCCATTTTGACTTGTAGAATTATTTCTGACTCATATCGATGTCACATAGGCCGTTTTCAAAGGGATTCGTTGCTTTATAAAGGCAGTCATTCTTTAAGCCATCTGTCGTAGTTGGCTGATGACGTTCTCGTGGCATCTTGCTGTGCGGACCCTGGCACTAAACTGGGTCTCTAGAAGCTGTACTGTGGCACTCAAAGGTTTTTAAAGTGGAATTTCATGAAGTGTGTTAGTTATGGCACTGTAAGTGTTAATGTCTGCAGGATTTTAAGTGGATTTATTTTTATCCTCAAGAGAAAAGGTGGTTTCAGAATTGCATGCAGTTAGCTGTCAGAGACAACTGGGAGAGTACATGAGAATGGTATGTGGAATCAGGAGATATATCTAGGGCATATGGAACCGTTTGGAGCGTAATGTATGGAAAGTTTATGAGCATGCTTAATCATGAAATGCAATAATTTAAAGGCACAGCATTATGTGTCATCCAAAGCTAAACAGGCCACAATTGTAAAATTAAAATGAGACATTGTGCAATTCAATAGGTAATAGTCATCAATAGATTTCAATGAATAGCCTGCACCTCAACAACAGGAAACATGGGTTGGTTGTATTCTATTTACCTCACTTTTCCTGGAAATCAGTTGGGAAGAGTTTGATAGTGAATGATAAACAACCAACAAACAAACCATCCAAGAGGCAAATAGACCGACCGTTGAGGGAAAAGACACGCAGACGCCATGGCAACTGCAGAACGTTTGAGAAGTTGGGTTGCCGGGAGCGGCAGCCACAGCTAACGTTGCGTTGAGTCGTTGGTCTGGAACAGATATACCTTAATTGGAAATAAATCTGACAGCTCCCAGGGAGAAAAGAGGTGCAGCGGCAGGGAGGGAAGAAACGACATCAGCAGACTGCTAGAATACAGCAGTGAGCTCCCCACATCTGAAGAGAGAAGGGCTTCAAACATGTTGTCCTCATTATGTATTTATTATGTGTATTCTAGTCTGTGTTTTATATTTTACCGCTTTGTACCTTGGCTTTTTGCACGGGACTTAAGGAGAGGGGGAGGGAGGGTGAGAGAATGTCATACATGTTGCTGTTTTATTTAGCAAAGACAGGTATCTAAAAATCTTTGGAGACATTTTGTTTGTCTTATGTGTGAACTTCACAGGAGACTGGTGAATCTAATCAGGAACAAATAGAATAGAGGAGTGAAGACCTCTATGACAGGATGGGAAAGGACGGGGGGATGATGGAGTTTAGGAGGACGGGTGCGGAGGAGGGAGCGGGGGTTAAAGAATGAAAGCAACGCTTTGGAGTTTTCAGGTCGGACTCTGTGGTTTTTGAAGCTGACAGCTTCCCCTGCCACCTAAAAAGAGCACGGTAGGAAGTCAGGGAGAAATATGGTCTATTAAAGAGAGGAAAGAGAGGGAGAGAGTCTGTGCTGAAACCCACTGCCAGAAAACCCTGAGATAAAAGGACAGGCAGCCATTGTGGGGAAACAAATGGAAGGAGGGAGGAGAAGAGGAGAGGAGGGAGGGGGYACCAAGAGCAGATAACAACCAGGGGGAAATAATAGAGCTTTATTTAACTTCTTGAAGAAAAGATGGGATTTATCTAGAAAGGCTTCCCATTTTAATAAATAGTGCTAAATGCAGCTGTGATTGTTCTTAAAAGAAAGGCCCTCGGCTGTGAGGAGAGAGGAATGGAGGACACAGATACGAGAGAAGACACGTTTATAGTGTATATAGATACGCTCAATTAAGATTATTGTGGCACGGCACAGTAAGAGAGATGATTATCTGAGTGACTAGGGATGCATTGTAGTAGGCTAGCACTGTATAGACCATGTGACTATTTACTCACAAAAAGAGACACTGTCATGTTTAACTCAGTTGTATATGAATTTATGATACTGTAGGTATACTGTGATCAACCGTAACAAGAGGTAAACTCAAAGCCTGTCTAGAAAATTGGAATACTTCTCCCTCAGGTTTCTCTCTGGTAACACACACAACACCACACACACACACACACACACACACACACACACACACACACACACACACACACACACACACACACACACACACACACACACACACACACACACACACACACACACACACACACACACACACACACACACACACACACACACACACACACACACACACAGGTCTAGCAATCAGACTGGAGATGGCCTGGGATGTGTTTGTTTTTCTCTGTCATCAACACCGACGGAGTCCCACTCTCCCCTCCTGGCCTCCCTCCCTCCCTCTTTCTCTCCCTCATTCCCTCCCTTATCTCTCCTTCTTATAATCAGTGCCAGGATGAAAACCGGTGTCACAGGAAAAGCGTTCCTGCCAACATCGGGGGCTGCACAGCTATTTCCCTTGTCATTCATTTCATCTGAATATTTGATAACAGATTGGCACAGTGCCAATTTGCCCCTGGCTCCATTGTTTGTATTGTTACCATGTGGTTAGACACAATGCTCTCTAACATCTAAACTGCACTTGGCACGTTTCACCATGTACCATGCTAAAGGCTTTGTGTAGTACGTGTCAAAATAGATTTGACATTTTGTTTTTACCCATGCTATCATGAATACATAAATATGACCTACTTGAAATATTAACACTGCGACTTTCAAGGTTATAATTGTGGAGTGGTTAAGTTGTCAATTATTTAACAAGTTATGGGAATGTTCACTTGCTAATGTGGCTGTGCTTGTGCATAATTKGATGTTTTTTACTACTATGGAAACTGAATGGAGAAACTACCATGTCAATAGTTATAGTCAACTCTCCGTCAACTCAACCTATGATATTTCCATGGCTAATTTACCACCAGAAACATATATTATTGTTATATTTCCACAGTATATATCAAGCTGAACCATTTCTGGTTAGTATAAATGTATCAGGGGCATAGCAGGGAGCATTTAAACCTCTCTAAGATACACCATAATATCCTCTACCAATTACTTACTTTTTTTCTACAGGATTTCTCCCACTCTGAAGTCTCTTTCCCAGAGAGCATGTTAGAAATATAAGTCTGAGATGTAGCCATGGTGAGCTCCGGAGGGGTCTTGTTCCATCACAGTTATTGCTGTCTCCACTGTTTAGATACTAGACTCTAATGAGAGGTTATCCAGCTTAGCGAGCCTGTGTAGCCACAGCTTTTTATAAAACACAACACAAAACTCTCAATACCTCCCGACCACGACGGGAGTGTTTTCTCTGGTAAATGAATAGGGCACATATCAGGGGTTTGCGAGGTGTTTAGAGTTGCCGCTACCCGTCTCTACCCTTGTGTTCAAATGCAAAATACGCTTGATCCTTAGATGGAGCCCCTTGAGCAGAGAGAGACAGAGCAGGTTTACATTGTTTTCTGTTTAATCTGCTATCGCTCTAATCTTCTGTCTTTGAGAATTCAACTGTGTTGCTTTAATCATGGTGTGGGCTGAGCATCTCTTCGACAATGTGTGAAAACAGAAAAGCACAGTGGATGTGGGGAGATAGCAGCACTGTTAGAAAAGCCATCTACAGAGCAGAACCCATCTGATCAGAAAGAATAAAATACATGCTCTGCCACAAAACTCACATAGACATCCATAGGCCTACTACACACAATAAATATGTCAGACAGGTTACATACATGCAAGAAACAAGTTGTCTCCTCTATTTTACAAACTATCACTATATAGATTTTCAAATCTATAAAAAATGTGTCAGACTCCTTGGGAAAATGAGAGGGAATTGTTTTATGTGAGTGTGCATGTTCAGGAGTGTGTGTGCATGCGTGAGTGTGTGTGTGCGTGCATGCGTGCGTGCGTGTGTGTGTGTATATATGGGTCTACAGTTGCGGCCAAATATATTGGCACCCTTGCACTTTTCTTAAAAATAATTCTCTACTACTTCTCAAAAAAATTTACATTGAAAAAAAAAATTGGTGTTATTGGACTGTCAACATTGCAGAACCTATTTTATTTTTGTAAAATTAAGTTTTAATTGAGAAAATAAAGACAAATGGCATGGACAAAATGATTGGCGCACCAGAGCTAGTACTTCGTTTCACAGCCTTTGGCCTAGATAACTGCCAAAAATGCTTATTGTAGCCATGCATGAGATTGCTGCAGAAACTGCTCTAATTCTTTGTTTGAGGGGTGCCCTCCACCAATTGCTGTTTTCAGCTCTCGCTATAGGTCATGGATGTGATTCAGATGTATTCTCTTCACTAGGCACTGCAGGATAATCCAGTGTTTCTTCTTGAACCATTACAGGGTGCTTGTTATTTGTGTTTAAGGTTGTTGTACTACTGGAAGACACACAACCTTCAACAGAGACACCATTTTTGTACACTGGGTTGAACATTGCTCTCCAAAACACATTGGTTTTGATGTCTTGCACACATTCAAGGCCCCCAGTAGCAAAGGCAACAAAGCAACCCCACAGCATTATCAAACCTCCCCCATAATTGATTGTAGGGAGGATGTTATTTTCTTTGGATGCTTAATTGCTTGTTGGTAAACATAGTAAGACCCCACTGTTGAAAGAGACACAAGAAAGCCTAATTTAACTTCTCTAAAACCCACCTAACAAGCCAAACTCCTGGGGAAAATGTTAGAGCTCTTTGGCAATACAGATCAGTAATTACTGAACACAAATGAAGCATTCAATGAAAATATCCACCCTACAATCAAAGATCAGGGAGGGTTGATAACACTGTGGGGTTGCTTTGCTGCCCCCAGTGGTATGTATTCATAGATGCCAAGGGAAGCCGGGCTTGCCCAAAAATGTGACCAATAAAACATATTACATTCTAAAACAATTTCTCTTTCATCTCTCTGTGTTTTCATAATTTTCCTTCAATTCGCAAATGGCTAAATCCATCTCACCAGAGAAATCATCTGAGCGAGGGAAACAGCACCCCTCTGTCTCAGCAGGTGTAGCCCAGGTATCTGATGCTGTCTGGCCAAAAAGAGCATGACATGTTGCTGCCCATGCCATTTGATTGATTAATGCCAGCGAGAATTTGGCCTCCCTTGATAAAACAATTAAGGGTGGTCCTGGCGTCCCCAAAGGAGGCCAGTTTGGATTTGGCACCACACCAATCAAATCCCATCAAAGCAAAACATAATTGTCAGAAAATCTTGCCTTTTTCTGGTCTGCTTATGTTGTGGTCTTGCAGTAGCTAGCTAGCTAAATCGTCCCTTTCCGAAGCCATAGATGGAGATGAGGATTTGGACTTGTGGTTTTTACTTAATTCTCAGTACAGGCCAATGGTTATAACGGCGATTCTGATCTAACCTTAAATAAATGTATACATTGTGCCACTGGCCTGAGACAACTGAAGTTCAGTATGTAGCCTAGATGTACATGTAGTAGGCTCCTGTTAACTAGCTAGCTAGCTAACTTAGCTGGTTAATTGTTGCCCATGCGACAGACTGGTCTTGTAGACTAGACGTAACATAGTAAATATAAATTCAGGACACTCAAATTAGTTTGATATCTTCCATTTGGTACAATTACATAAGACAGAAGGATACTAAAGGAAAAAATTTAAGTAGGGTGGTTGGTCTTGGTGGATGGGTGGTAGTATAACGTCAACGTGTTCGAACATCATCATAGACAAGTTTAGCATTTTAGCTAGTTAGCAACTTTGCAACTACTTACTACTTTTGAACTACTTTGCAACTACTTAGTATGTTAGCTAACCCTTGCCCTAACCCTAACCTTAACAGTGTTAGATAACACTTCCCCTAACTAATCTTAACCTAACTCCTAAACCTAACCTTAACCCTTATTCCTAACCCCTAGCGTAGCTAACATTAACCAGCTAGCTAACTTTAGCATTAGCCACCTACTGTAGCAACCCCTAGCTAACTTTAGCCACAATTAGAATTCGAAACTATCATATGTTTAGCAACTTCGTCACATAGTACGTTTTCACAAATTCAAAAGATATTGTACAAATTGCAATTTGATGGTGCAGCTGTAGAACATTTTGAGGATCTGAGGACCCTTGCCAAATCTTTTCAGTCTCCTGAGGGGGAATAGGTTTTGACGTGCCCTCTTCACGACTGTCTTGGTGTGCTTGGACCATGTTAGTTTGTTAGTGATGTGAACACCAAGGAACTTCAAGCTCTCAACCTGCACCACTACAGCCCTGTCAATGAGAATGGGGGCGTGCTGGGTCCTCTGTTTCCTGTAGTCCACAATCATCTCCTTTGTCTTGATCACGTTCAGGGAGAGGTTGTTGTCCTGGCACCACACGGCCAGGTCTCTGACCTCCTCCTGTCTCGTCGTTGTCGGTGATCAGGCCTACCACTGTTGTGTCATCAGTAAACTTAATGATGGTGTTGGAGTCATGCCTGGCCGTGCAGTCATGTGTCAGTGAACAGGGAGTACAGGAGGGGACTGAGAACGCACTCCTGAAGGGCCCCCGTGTTGAGGATCAGCATGGCGGATGTGTTGTTACCTACCCTTACCACCTGGGGCGGCCCGTTAGGAGGTCTAGGATCCAATTGCAGAGGGAGGTATTTAGTCCCATGGTCCTTAGCTTATTGATGAGCTTTGAGGGCACTATGGTGTTGAACACTGAGCTGTAGTCAATGAATAGCATTCACACATAGGTGTTCCTTTTGTCCAGGTGGGAAAGGGCAGTGTGGAGTGCAATAGGGATTGCATCATCTGTTGATCTGTTGGGACGGTATGCAAATTTGAGTGGGTCTAAGGTTTCTGGGATAATGGTGTTGATGTGAGCCAAGACCAGCCTTTCAAAGCACTTCATGGCTACAGACGTGAGTGCTACGGGTTGGTAGTCAAAGTGCAAGTTACATCTCTATCATAAACAAAACATTGAATACAACATTATACAGGGATATTGACGTCAGCATTTTACTGGAATTAAAAATTATGATGAGAATAAGAAATATTTTAAGAATAATTAGCTTTTACAACTTCAAATGATTCTATGCTACATTCCTGTCACGATTGTCGTCTGGAGAAGGAGAGGACCAAAACTCAGCGTGGTTCGTCATTTTAATGGTAAACTGAACACTACAAAGCAAATCAACAAAGTGACAACCGAAAACAACTCCATCAGGTGCAACACACACTAAACAGAAATTAATCACCCACAACACACACTAGAAGACAGGCGACCTAAATATGGCTCCCAATCAGAGACAACGATAGACAGCTGCCTCTGATTGGGAACCACACCAGACCAAACACATAGAAAACCACCAACATAGAAAAAAGAACATAGACTGCCCACCCTAGTCACACCCTGGCCTAACCAAAATAGAGAATAAAAACCCTCTCTATAGCCAGGGCGTGACAATTCCACTAGGCCTAATACACAAATAGTCCGAATGGAAACCAATTACAAGCATGCTTCTTTCTATCTTTCCTGTAACAAAGCCAACAATTTATAGAGTAGTCCTCCAGCACATTGAAGTTCACCTAGGCTCACCTAGGCTGTGAGGGTGTGTCCTGTGAGGGTGTGGTTGGACCACCCTTTCCCTCCAGAACAACCTGAATAATTTGAGGGATGGATTCTAAGGTGTGGTGTTCAAACATTTCTCAAATGGTATCAAGCAACCTACCGTGTGACAGGAAAACATTCCCCACACCTAGGGCTGTGGTGGTCATGACATTTTGTGAGCCGGTTATTGTCATGCAAACGAATACCAGTCTCACGTAATTGACCATTAATTAACATAAACACATTTAGCATCTCCAGGCCTCCACTCAAACATGCCGCCTTTCAAACATCTACATTTTAAAAAAGTCAAATCAATCAATTTAATTTACACTAAAGGTCGACCGATTAATCGGAATGGCCGATTAATCGGGGCGATTTCAAGTTTTCATAACAATCGGAAATCGGTATTTTTGGGCGCCGATTTGCCTTTAAAAAAAAATATATATATATATATTTTTTTACAACTTTATTTAATCTTTATTTAACTAGGCAAGTCAGTTAAGAACACATTCTTATTTTCAATGACGGCCTAGGAACGTTCTGCAGAACGACAGATTTTTAACCTTGTCAGCTCGGGGGATCCAATCTTGCAACCTTACAGTTAACTAGTCCAATGCTCTAACACCTGATTACATTGCACTCCACGAGGAGCCTGCCTGTTACGCGAATGCAGTAAGCTAAGGTAAGTTGCTAGCTAGCATTAAACTTATCTTATAAAAAACAATCAATCAATGACTGTCATTGCTCCAATGTGTACTTAACCATAAACATCAATGCCTTTCTTAAAATCAATACACAAGTATATATTTTTAAACCTGCATATTTAGCTAAAAGAAATCCAGGTTAGCAGGCAATATTAACCAGGTGAAATTGTGTCATTTCTCTTGCGTTCATTGCACGCAGAGTCAGGGTATATGCAACAGTTTGGGCCGCCTGGCTCTTTGCGAACTAATTTGCCAGAATTTTACGTAATTATGACAACATTGAAGGTTGTGCAATGTAACTGTAACGGCTCTCCTCCTCCTCTTCATCCGAAGAGGAGGAGCATGGATTGAACCAAGACGCAGCGTTATGATACGACATGATATTTATTTACCAAGACAAAAAACGAACTAAACTTGATACAAAACAAAATAACAAAAACGAATGTAGACAGACCTGGACTACGAACTTACATGAAACACGAAGAACGCACGAACAGGAAAAATGACTACATAAAACGAACAAACAAACAAAACCGAAAACAGTCCCGTGTGGCGTAACATACACAGACACWGACACAGGAGACAACCACCCACAACAAACCATGTGAAAACACCTACCTTAATATGATTCTCAATCAGAGGMGATGAAAACCACCTGCCTCTAATTGAGAACCATATCAGGTACCCATAAACCAACATAGAAACAGAAAACATAGACTGCCCACCCACACTCACGTCCTGACCAACTAACACATACAAAAACTAACAGAAAACAGGTCAGGAACGTGACATAACCCCCCCCTTAAGGTGCGAACTCCGGGCGCACCAGCACAAAGTCTAGGGGAGGGTCTGGGTGGGCATCTGACCACGGTGGTGGCTCAGGCTCTGGGCGAGGTCCCCACCCCACCATAGTCAATCCCAGCTTACGTTTCCCCCTTAGAATGACCACCCTCCTATTACACCCACTTACTTTAACGAGTAACCTCAAGATAAGGGGCAGCACCGGGATAAGGTAGCTCATGACAGAGAGGTAGCTCAGGACAGAGAGGTAGGTCAGGATAAAGAGGTAGCTCAGGACAGAGGGGCAACTCCGGACTGAAGGGCAGCTCCGGACTGAAGGGCAGCTCTGGACTGAGGGGCAGTTCTGGATAAATAGCAGCTCTGGGCTGAGGGGCAGCTCATGGCTGGCTGACGGCTCTGGACGCTCATGGCTGGCTGACGGCTCTGGACGCTCATGGCTGGCTGACGGCTCTGGACGCTCATGGCTGGCTGACGGCTCTGGACGCTCACTGGTCTGCTGACGGCTCTGGCTGCTCATGGCTCTCTGCGGCTCTGGCAGATCCTGTCTGGTTGGCGGCTCTGGCAGATCCTGTCTGGTTGGCGGCTCTGGCAGATCCTGTCTGGTTGGCGGCTCTGGCAGATCCTGACTGACGAATGGCTCTAGCGGCTCCTGACTGACGAACGGCTCTGACGGCTCGGGACAGACGGGCGGCTCTAATGGCTCGGGACAGACGGATGGCTCAGACGGCACTGGGCAGACGGATGGCTCAGACGGCGCTGGGGAGACGGATGGCTCAGATGCGCTGGGAGACGATGGCTCAGAGGCGCTGGGGAGACGGATGGCTCAGATGGCGCTGGGGAGACGGATTGCTCAGATGGCGCTGGGGAGACGGATGGCTCAGATCGCTGGGGAGACGGATGGCTCAGCGGCGTCTGGGCAGACTACAGGACTCTAGCCGACTGAGGCGCACTGTAGGCCTGGTGCGTGGTGCCGGAACTGGAGGCACCGGACTGGAGACACGCACTTCAAGCTAGTGCGGAGCAGGGACAGGGCACACTGACCTCTCGAAGCGACTATAGGCCTGGTGCTGGGTACCGGCACTGGTGGCACCGGGCTGAGGGCACGCACATCAGAAGAGTACGGGGAGAAGGAACAGTGCGTACAGGGCTCTGGAGACGCACAGGAGGCTTAGTGCGTGTGCCGGAACTGGAGGCACGAACTGGAACACGCACCATAGGAAGAGTGCGTGGAGGAGGAACAGGGCTCTGGAAACGCACTGGAAGCCTGGTGCGTGTGTAGGCACTGGTGGTACTGGGCTGGGGCGGGAAGGTGGCGCCGGAAACCGGACCGTGCAGGCGTACTGGCTCCCTTGAGCATTGAGCCTGCCCAACCTTACCTGGTTGAATGCTCCCCGTCGCCCGACCAGTGCGGGGAGGTGGAATAACCCGCACCGGGCTATGTAGGCGAACCGGGACACCATGCGTAAGGCTGGTGCCATGTAAGCCGGCCAAGGAGACGACTGGTGGCCAGATATGTAGAGCCGGCTTCATGGCACTTGGCTCAATGCTCAATCTAGCCCTACCAGTGCGGGGAGGTGGACATACAGGAGACACCGTGCGCTCTACTGCGTAACACGGTGTCTGCCCTACTCCCGCTCTCCACGGTTAGCCTGGGAAGTGGCGCAGGTCTCCTACCTGCCCTTGGCCCACTACCTCTTAGCCCCCCCAAGAATTTTTGGGGTTTCTTCTCGGGCTTCCTTGCTAGCCGCGTACCTTCATAGCTTCGGTTCCTTTTCTCCGGTAGCCTCTGTTCTCCCGCTCTTCGCTCCTCCATCTCTCCCGAGCGCGGCGATATTCTCCATGTGAGCCCAGTGTCCTTTCCTCTAATACGTCCTCCCAAGTCCACGAGTCCTGATTACTTGTCGCTGCTCGAACTACGCTGCTTGGTTCTGGTTGGTGTGGTTCTGTAACGGTTCCTCCTCCTCTTCATCCGAAGGAGAGGAGCAGGATTGAACCAAGACGCAGCGTTATGATAGACATAGTATTATTTAACAAGACAAAAAACGAACGTAAACTTGTACAAACACAAAAAAAAAAAAAAAAAAAAAAAATAAAAAACAAAAAAAAAAAAAAATAACAAAAAGAATGTAGACAGACCTGGACTACAAACTTACATGAAACACGAAGAACGCACGAACAGGAAAAATGACTACATAAAACGAACGAACAAACAAAACCGAAAACAGTCCGTGTGCGTAACAACACTGACACAGGAGACAACCACCACAACAACCATGTGAAAACACCTACCTGCTGGAGGTCATTTTGCAGGGCTCTGGCAGTGCCCTCCTTGCACAAAGGCGGAGGTAGCGGTCCTGCTGCGGGTTGTTGCCCTCCTACGGCCTCCTCCACGTCTCCTGATGTACTGGCCTGTCTCCTGGTAGCGCTCCATGCTCTGGACACTACTGCTCGACAGACACAGCAAACCTTCTTTGCCACAGCTCGCATTGAGTGCCATCCTGGATGACTGCACTACCTGAGCCACTTGTGTGGGTTGTAGACTCCGTCTCATGCTACCACTAGAGTGAAGCACCGCCAGCATTCAAAGTGACCAAAACATCAGCCAGGAAGCATAGGAACTGAGAAGTGTCTGTGGTCACCACCTGCAGAACCACTCCTTTATTGGGGTGTCTGCTAATTGCCTATAATTTCCACCTTTTGTCTATTCCATTGCACAACAGCATGTGAAATTTATTGTCAATCAGTGTTGCTTTCCTAAGTGGACAGTTTGATTTCACAGAAGTGTGATTGACTTGGAGTTACATTGTGTTGTTTAAGTGTTCCCTTTATTTTTTTGAGCAGTGTATATATTTAAAAAAAAAAGTTTTTTTAAATTTATCGGCCGATTAATCGGTATCGGCTTTTTTTGTCCTCCAATAATCGGTATCGGTATCGGCATTGAAAAATCATAATCGGTCGACCTCTAATTTACACCATCACAAAAAAATCTTTATTTATTTTAATCAAGTCTAAAGAAACATTATGATATGAGGAAAATTTATTCAGAAGAACATAATGTGAGTTAGCCTACTGTATGTTAGTTACAGTGCAATCGTAAAGTATTCAGACCCCTTCACTTTTTCCACATTTTGTTAAGTTACAGCCTTATTCTAAAATTAATAAAATGTTCCTCATCAATCAACACGCAAAACACCATAAATACAAAGCATAAACAGATTTTTAGAATTTTTGCAAATGTATAAAAATGTAAAAACGTATTTACATAAGCATTCAGACCCTTTGCTATGAGACTCGAAATTGAGTCTTCATACCTAAGACTCAAATCAAATAAACTTTATTTGTCACATGTGCCGAATACTACAAGTGTAGACTTTACCGTGAAATGCTTACTTACAAGCCCTTTAACTAACCGTGCAGTTCAAGAAGAGTTAAGAAAATATTTATCATGTAAACTAAAACAAAAAGTAATAATAAAATAAGAATAACGAGGCTATATACAGGGGGCACCAGTACTGTGTCAGTGTGCAGGGGTACAGGCTAGTTTAGGTAATTTTATGAATTGTTCAGCAGTCTTATGGCTTGGGGGTAGAAGCTGTTGAGGATTTTGCCCCGCCACACCAAACGCGATCACGACACGGAGGTTAAAATATCAAAACAAACTCTGAACCAATTATATTAATTTGGGGACAGGTCGAAAGCATTAAACATTTATGGCAATTTAGCTTGTTGTTGCTAGCTAATTTGTCTTATTTAGCTAGACTGCTGTTGCTAGCTAATTTCTCCTGGGATATAAACATTTAGTTGTTATTTTACCTGAAATGCACACGGTCCTCTACTCTGACAATTAATCCACATATAAAACGGTCAACTGAATCGTTTCTAGTCATCTCTTTTCCCTCCAGGCTTTTTCTTCTTTGGACTTTATATTGCGATTGGCAACTAACGTTCATAAGGTGTATTACCACCACCAACCTCCGTTTGTCTTTCAGTCACCCATGTGGGTATAACCAATCAGGAAAAGAGTGTCTTAGAAATCAAAACATACAGTAAATGGGCTGCATGGTGCGACTATAGGCTATTGATGTTTATTTTTATTTCACCTTTATTTAACCAGGTAGGCCAGTTGAGAACAAGTTCTCATTTACAACTGCGACCTGGCCAAGATAAAGCAAAGCAGTGCAACAAAAACAACACCGCAGAGTTACACATAAACAAACGTACAGTCAATAACACAATATAGAAATCTATGTACAGTGTTTGCAAATGTAGAAGAGTAGGGAGGTAAGGCAATAAATAGGCCATGGAGGCAAAAAATATATACAATTTACTATTAACACTGGAGTGATAAATGTGCAGATGATGAATTGCAAGTAGAGATACTGGGGTGCAAAGAGCACGAGGATAAATAACAGTATGGGGATGAGGTAGTTGGGTGTGCTATTTACAGATTGGCTGTGTACAGGTACAGTGAGCTGTTCTGACAGCTGATGCTTAAAGTTAGTGAGGGATATATAAGACTCCAGCTTCAGTGATTTTTGCAATTCGTTCCAGTCATTGGCAGCAGGGAACTGGAAGGAAAGGCGGCCAAAGGAAGTGTAGGCTTTGGGGATGACCAGTGAAATATACCTGCTGGAGTGTGTGCTACGGGTGGGTGATGCTATGTTGACCGGTGAGCTGAGATAAGGCGGGGCTTTACCTAGCAAAGACTTGGGAGCCAGTGGGTTTGGCGACGAATATGTAGTGAGGGCCAGCCAACAAGATCATACAGGTCGCAGTGGTGGATAGTATATGGGGCTTTGGTGATAAAATGAGTGGCACTGTGATAGACTACATCCAGTTTGCTGAGTACGGTGTTGGAGGCTATTTTGTATATGACATCGCCGAAATCAAGGATCAGTAGGATAGTCAGTTTTACGAGGGTATGTTTGGCAGCATGAGTGAAGGAGGCTTTGTTCCGAAATAGGATGCCGATTCTAGATTTAATTTTGGATTGGAGATGCTTAATCTGAGTCTGGAAGGAGAGTTTACAGTCTAACCAGACACCTAGGTATTTGTAGTTCTCCACATATTCTAAGTCAGAACCGTCCAGAGTAGTGATGCTAGTCGGGCGGGCGGGTGCAGGCAACAATCGCTTGAAGAGCATGCATTTAGTTTTACTAGCATTTAAAAGCAGTTGGAGGCCACAGAAGGAGTGGTGTATGGCATTGAAGCTCGTTCGGAGGTTTGTTAACATAGTGTCCAAAGAAGCGCCAGATGTACACAGAATGGTGTATTCTGCCTGGAGGTGGATCAGAGAATCACCCGCAGCAAGAGTGACATCATTGATGTATACAGAGAAAAGAGTCGGCCTGAGAATTGAACACTGTGGCACCCCCATAGAGACTGCCAGAGGTCCAGACAACAGGCCCTCCGATTTGACACACTGAACTCTATCTGAGAAGTAGTTGGTGAACCAGGCGAGGCAGTCATTTGAGAAACCAAGGCTGTTGAGTCTGCCGATAAGAATGTGGTGATTGACAGAGTCGAAAGCCTTGGCCAGGTCGATGAAGACAGCTGCACAGTACTGTCTTTTGTTAATGGCGGTGATGATATCGTTTAAGACCTTGAGCGTGACTGAGGTGACCATGACCAGCTCGGAAACTAGATTGCATAGATTGCATAGTGGATAAGGTACAGTGGGATTCGAAATGGTCGGTAATCTGTTTGTTAACTTGGAAGATTTTAGAAAGGCAGAGCAGGATGGATATAGGTCTATAACAGTTTGGGTCTAGAGTATGCCCTCGCTAGAAGCCTGTGTTTCAGACATAAGGAAGTGGATGGCTGAAAACGTTCTACTTTTAAACTCGGACAAAACAGAGATGCTTGTTCTAGGTCCCAAGAAACAAAGAGATCTTCTGTTGAATCTGACAATTAATCTTGATGGTTGTAAAGTCGTCTCAAATAAAACTGTGAAGGACCTCGAAATTACTCTAGACCCTGATCTCTCTTTTGACGAACATATCAAGACTGTTTCAAAGACAGCTTTTTTCCATCTACGTAACATTGCAAAAATCAGACATTTTCTGTCCAAAAATGATGCAGAAAAATTAATCCATGCTTTTGTTACTTCTAGGTTAGACTACTGCAATGCTCTACTTTCCGGCTACTCGGATAAAGCACTGCATAAACTTCAGTTAGTGCTAAATACGGCTGCTAGAATCCTGACTAGAACCAAAAATTTGATCATATTACTCCAGTGCTAGCCTCCCTACACTGGCTTCCTGTTAAGGCAAGGGCTGATTTCAAGGTTTTACCGTTACCTACAAAGCGTTACATGGGCTTGCTCCTACCTATCTTTCCTATTTGGTCCTGCCATACATACCTACACGTACGCTACGGTCACAAGACGCAGGCCTCCTAATATTAAGAAAACTATTTGTTAATCATTTGAAAAATGTTAGACAAAAAAAATCTGTGATGAAAATTAAAACGTATAACCATAATCATATCAGGCATCTCTACCCAACCATCCCATTTGTACCCTGCCTAAGAAATAAGGAATTATTTAAGAAAGTGCCAGGTGCCAATATATTTGTCCACAACTGAATGTGAATATGTGTGTATGTGTTCATGCATGTACATATGTGAATTCATGCATACATTTGTATATCACAGACACATGACAATGAGGGGCTAATTTGTTACAGAGTGAAAAGGCTGAAAGATAAGGTGCAGCTAGGTATCCATTTAAGGTTGTGGGTCCAGCAGGACAACGACCCCAAACACACATCAACAAGTTGCAGCGGTCTAAGACACTGCATCTCAGTGCAAGAGGCGTCACTACAGTCCCTGGTTCGAATCCAGGTTGTATCACATCCGACCGTGATTGGGAGTCCCATAGTGCGGCGCACAATTGGCCCAGCGTGGTCCGGGTTTGGCCGGTGTATGCCGTCATTGTTAATAAGAATTTGTCCTAAACTGACTTGCCTAGTTAAATAAAATAAAAAATGAAATGAAAAACATGCAGCTGTAGCCATGGGTAGTACTGTAGGAGTGACTGCCTTGCCACTCCATGGAGGACTGCCAAAGGTCAGAAATCAAAATCAATATTGCCTCAATTTTGATTACCCTGAAGATGAATTAAAGCTGATATACGGAGCGATCACACTGTTCTGAATCAATGCAGAGAGAGCAGGCTTGCTGTGTCCATCTCTCGTACTGAATATGATAATCAAACACCTTCTTACAGTTTGTACAACCATTAAAGTACCACATAGCTGTTCTGTTTTGGAGTACTTTCTCAAGAGTTGGATTGGAGAAATAAGTTCAAAACTAGTGTACGTACAGTACATCCAATATAGACACGCTGTTGAATGCTTGTGTATACTTGATTGTACCTCAACCAGGTCTTCATCAAGATTAGTAAAATGTTGGTATCTATTTATTTTCTTTTAAAGGATGGATACCAGTTATTAAGACAAATATGTATTTCCAAAACTGTAGCCATCCTATTTCAGACACACTGAGCATGGTCAGTCAACAAGGCAGACAGTGGTCTGGTAATGATTGTTGATGTGAATGAGTTTAATTTCAAAACTCTATATATCCACTTTCAGAAATGTAGGTAAATTAGCATGTATTGTTTGAATAAATAATGAAAGAGATTGGTGTGTTTTTTCACTAATCATGGCAGGGGCTTGTTTTCTAATCATGGCAGGGGCTTGTTTTCTAATCATGGCAGGGGCTTGTCAATGACAGACATGAATTTCTTTAAAATCTATCATTTCAGAGAGACATATAACCATGCTTTTTTGCAAAAGTGCCTTCAGAAAGTATTCACACCCATTTACTTTTTCCACATGTTATGTTCTAGCCTGAATTTAAAATGGGTTAAATTGAGATTTTGTGTCACTGGCCTACAATATCACATAATGTAAAAGTGGGATTATGTTTTTATACATTTTTATACATACTATATAACAAATAAAACCCTGAAATGTCTTGAGTCAATATGTCTTTTTTTGACACATATGAAGGTACCCATAAGCAATAATTACAGATGATAAAACACAAATGTGAGAAATTGGTGGATATAGCGTCTTGGAAATAAACTCTTCATGTGTAAACTATGGCATTGGTCCCATGGAGGTTTGACATTGCTGCTAGTGCTACTCACAGAGGACCTCTGGTCAGTGACCGTTTGGGCCACTAACAAGGGTTTGGATCTATAGTTGGGGAGAGAGGATGTTCTGTATGTTAGGCCGACTGGTGTCTGGGGTGTGTATAATAGAGTAAACGACAGTCAGTCAAGATACCACTTGCATTCTGGCAAGGTACTGTAGTATGTGATGGATGGAGTAAAGTGTTGGTTGATTCAATGCTTTGCTGTCACATGTGATTTCAACTCAAGAGACATATGAACATCGAATCAAATCATACAATGCACAAAAAGATCCATAATACTAGTATGTGAGTGGATGGTTCAATGTTCATACCTGATGATAGTAGTCAGTCAGTCAATCAAACTAAACCAAACCAAATGTCCACTTTCAACCCACTGCCTTAGTTATCTGAACCATTAAGGAGCTGAACAGCACAGTATACAATCTCCAGCATAAATGCCACTCCTGCTTTAACTCATTAGGCTGAGAGACGGACAGAGACAGACAGACGGCAGGAGAGAGAGAACGAGAAAGAGAGAGAGCGTGAGTGGAGAACATTGTGCCCTTGCCTACCGTTGCTAAGCAGCCAGTCAGTCGACCATGGCCAGGCTGACATGCCTTCTACTTCCTGAATATCATCACGGGGGAAAGATCGAGGCTGAGAGACAGAGAGAGAGCGAGCGAAAAAGAGAGAGAGCGAGAGCGAGAGAGAGATCAGGGTGGTGCTGGGTGCTGGGACACAGATACAGAGAGAGATGGGGTTCATACAGCATACAGGTGGTTTAGGAAGCATTTACGGGTATTACAGTTAAGTCTTTTGTAGCTAACTGTTTCCTGAAAACTCTCTCAATCCATTTGACTGGGTTCTCTATCTCTCTCTTTCTCGGCAGTAGTGTAGCAGCAGAATTCCAGTGGACGAGCCGTTCACGTCACACACACAGTCACACAACATTATACTGTAAATATAGCCAAATGACCGCAAATACCCACCCAGCAGTTTTACTTTACTTTCCCCTTCAAATAACAGCTTTCTTCCTGGCGTGTGTCGGGTATCACAGACCATCCATCACAAGACACAACTGTGTGTTTCTATCAGTAAAGACCCTCATGCATTTTTCAACATTCAAATATCTTCAAGCTCCAGGGATGGATGAATGCTGCCTTCCTGCCTGCCTGCCTGTCTATCATACTCTACGACAACAACAAAATAGTTATTCATAAATATTAGAGGGAGGGCAGCATTGCTTCCTATCAGTCCTTCCTCCCTTGTTTGTGGCATGAAGTGTTGTGTTACACCATTCCTCTCACATGGGCCTTTGTTGAGATTTGTAAACTCAGAGTTTGGTTTATTCCCCCCTCCCCTGCACCCCTGCGCCCCTGCTACCTCATCTCTCAATACCCACAAACCTCTGGATAACCAGGCTGCATAATGTTTATATATTTACATTCAGAGTATCAGTGACCAGGGCCAGATTAACAGATCATAGGCCAGAGGAGCATTGTTTTTTAATTTGCCAAACAATTTAATTGCCAAAAATTTCCAAAAAATAAGCACAAGGCCACTGTTTCAAAATATAACTTTTGTATTGGCATGGCACACATATACAGCATGGTCACAATATTGATTCAGGACCACAGACAGTTACCGTGACTGTCCGCAAGCTATCGCAAAGAAAACAGGAGCGTGGCCTCCGCCATTTCAAAACCACCATTGGGACAGAGCCTCTCCAGTGGACAAGCATTAGACCTACGCACTGCATTTTTACAGAAAGTGTCATGGCTTACCTTACAAGCATTCCCGCTTTGTTTTCTGAGCAGCCAAATCTAGAATGATGTCATTGAAATCAAGTGATCTGAGTATTTCACTCTCACGAGCCATAAGAGTCAAATAGTTCAGCCTTTCCTTTTCCATTATTGGTCTGTTTTTGACAAGAGCCAGCTTTGAAAATGACTGCTCCTATGATGCCTTGGTGACAGGCGAAGTCACAAATAATCGCAAGGCAAATTACGTTACATACATGTGCCTTATTTGGTTAACAACTTTCTGATTGGATTATGAATCGACACGTCTCACACAATTTACCAGTCGTATACTCATATTTATTTATTTGGCTTTTTATTTTTTATTAATCAGTTACCCAACCATGGCAGGGCACCCCAGTTACCCACAAGGGCCCCCTACCTCCTCTCTTCCCCCAATCTGATGATTAGCAGAGCGGCAGCAGGCTATCTACACTCATTGAGAGCAGGCTCCTGTGGTTGGCGGTTCCAGTAGAAAAAATGATGATATACTGTATATACATTTACATTTTTCTCTGCCTCAAGGGCCTCCTATGAGCTTGGGCCCCTGGGCTTCAGACCCTGTAAGCCATTGCAATAATCAGGTCCTGTCAATGACAGAAAGCAAAAATAAATATTACACATTTAAATGTAAATGTATAATTTGACAGGATGTTAGCAGCAGGGAGGCCATGCCTGGTGTATTATAACAGCAAACAGGATGGAAATTCTGAGCCAACTAAAACCACCTGTTCCTGAACCATCTCTCTATCTGATCCACAGAGCCAACCCCACCTGTTCCTGAACCATCTCTCTATCTGATCCACAGAGCCAACCCCACCTGTTCCTGAACCATCTCTCTATCTGATCCACTGAGCCAAACCCACCTGTTCCTGAATCATCTCTCTATCTGATCCACTGAGCCAAACCCACCTGTTCCTGAATCATCTCTGCTACATGCTGATCACTGAGCCAAACCCACCTGTTCCTGAATCATCTCTCTATCTGATCCACTGAGCCAAACCCACCTGTTCCTGAATCATCTCATCTCTGATCCACTGAGCCAAACTCACCTGTTCCTGAATCATCTCATCATATGATCCACTGAGCCAAACTCACCTGTTCCTGAATCATCTCATCATCTGTCCACTGAGCAAACTCACCTGTTCCTGAATCATCTCATCATCTGATCCACTGAGCCAAACTCCCTGTTCCTGAATCATCTCTATCTGATCCACTGAGCCAAACCACCTGTTCCTGAATCATCTCATCATCTGATCCACTGAGCCAAACTCCCTGTTCCTGATCACTCTCATCATCTGATCACTGAGCCAAACTCACCGTGTAACTGGAAGAGCATAGAGACATACTGTATAGAGTAGAGAATCTTAATAGAGATGGATACACACTTCATTTCATAGTCATGGTGTTGGTTTAAACACAATAGATAATAGTGGCTATTACTCCATGTGTTGTGAGTCTTGTTCCTAGTCTTGCCTTTTCAACACATCTTCAAATTGCCTGTTTAATTGGTTCAAGCTGAGATTGTCATAATTCATCAAAATATTCTGCAATATGTCTAATCCCAGCTTCAACCTACCTAACGCTAACGTTAACCCTAAGCTAAGCTGCACCTGACCTAACGCTAACCCTGACCCTAACGTTAACCCTAACCTAATGCTAACCTAACCTAACCCTATGTTACATCTCAGCTAACCTTAACCTAGCCTCAACTCTAACTATCATTGCCTCAACCCTAATCCTAACCACCCCACAAAGGTTCCCCACTTGAATTCACAATTTAACCCCTGAAGATGACCGTTAGTACTACTAGAATACTTACGCACATCCGTTAAAATGTTTCGCCTCACCATCAGAGCTTTCATTTGCCATGCACCAACAAACCTAGATGCTGAGGATAGTGGCTAGAAGCTAGTGCCTTGTGTGCTATTGCTTCTGAAAATGCACCATTGCAACTTACCATAAACTGTCTGCAGACACCATCAAGATATCAAATTGTATATTCTGTAGGCTCCACAACATCATATTCTTGTTTTCCCAGTTAAACTTCAAACAACAAATAATGACATTACATTGTTTGTGAGAACAAAGTGAATCAAAACAAAGCAGCAGGCTTTGTATTGGAAGTGTGTCATTGACTAATCACGTACGCAACAGTAATGTTCTCTCCTCCCTTCCTATGTTAGACTGGTGCTCTGTTAACATGATGAATCATTTGAGACTCAAAAAGCTGCGTTTGGACATGTGTTTTGTGGTTTTAATTTGGACACAGACAGATCTCAATTTCGTCTCAGCTGTGAGACGCTTACTTTCATTTGTTTCTATAAGTTGCAGATGCGACAAGGTTGCGTCTGAAATAGCGCCCTATTACTTATATAGTGCCTACTTTTTGACCAGAACTCTATGGTCCTGGTTAAATGTAGTGCACTATAAGGGAAATAGGGTGCAAGGGAGCGATATCCTCTGTTTCTTTGTTAGGGATAATGATGAAATTGATTCTTCCCCCATCCTATCCATGTGCTGCCTACACACAGCCATTTATACAACAGGTACAATAAAGACAAAGATAGCCTAGGAGCTGTGCTACTGCCACGGTATGGAGGTGGTGGGAGAGAGACCATACACTACAGCTGGAGGGGGATACCACAGGACTAACTGCCCGGGCCAGGTGGGGATCACACACAACTCTGTCCAAATGTATCTGTAACTTGTGACATTGTGTATTTTGTATTTTTTTTAAATATTTTATGTACACCGCTGCTATTTCCCTGTCGCCCTTGCAAAATAAGCTTTTACCTAAATGGGTCTTACCTGGTTAAATAAAGGTGAAATAAATAAAAATAAATATGAACGTTGTGTGACACTGTATGTGTGTGAGGGTGTGTGGAGGGGCCATCTAACATCTTTATGTGTCACTGCTATAGCCTTATGGCCGGTGAAGAGGAGGCCTTATGGTTAACCAAATGGTTAACACTCACTGTCACAACACATGAATCACTGACACGGCTTTATCCTCAGAGTACATGGACATACCAAGAACTCCAAACTCCTGTGTGACTGATTTTGTGTGTGAGAGAGAGTGTGTACGACCAGTCAGCATATTGCCAGCACATCCGTCTCCATCTCAAGGAGCCCGTCACCATCTCAAGGAGCAAAACAATACATCTTGCTCTCCATTCCTTTAGTGAAGGCGACAGGAATGTACTCAGTCACCAGAAGTCATCAGCAGCAGAATGAAAAGGACATGCCACATGCTAAGATAAACTGTCATATGACATTGGTTGTTAAAAAAAATAAAAAATAAACTATATTTAACCAGGTAGGCCAGTTGAGAACAAGGTCTCATTTACAACTGTGACCTGGACAAGATAAAGCAAAGCAGTGTGACAAAAAACATAGGATAAACAAAAGTACAGTCAATAACACAATAGAAAAATCTATATACAGTGTGTGCAAATGGAGTAAGGAGGTAAGGCAATAAATAGGCCATAGTAGCGAAGTAATTACAATTTAGCAAATGAACACTGAAGTGATAGATGTGCAGATGATGATGTGCAAGTATGAATACTGGTGTGCAAAAGAGCAAAAAAAGTTAATTAAAACAATATGGGGATGAGGCAGGTAGTTGGGTGGGCTATTTACAGATGGGCTATGTACAGCTGCAGCGATCGGTAAGCTGCTCATATAGCTGATGCTTAAAGTTAGTGAGGGAGATATAAGTCTCCAATATACAGTACCAGTCAAAAGCTTGGACACTCCTACTCTTTTACCAAATAGCTGTCTTCTGTCTTCTGTATACCACCACTACCTTGTCACAACACAACTGATTGGCTCAAATGCATTTAGAAGGAAAGAAATTCCACAAATTACCTTTTAACAAGGCACACCTGTTAATTGAAATGCATTCCAGGTGACTACCTCAAGAAGCTGGTTGAGAAAATGTCAAGACTGTGCAAAACTGTCATCATGGCAAAGGGTGGCTACTTTGAAGAATCTCAAATATAAAATATATTTTGATTTGTTTAACACATTTTTGATTACTACATGATTCTATATGTGTTATTTCATAGTTTTAATGTCTTCACTATGATTCAACAATATAGAAAATAGTACAAATAAATAAAACCCTTGAATGAGTATGTGTGTCCCAAATTTTGACTAGTACTGTACAGTACATGTCCATTTTCTTCTGCTTATAAACATTATTAAACCATTTGCTGTTATTCCACCTGGACCTTAGTTCTACAGCTTAAGATTGATAATAGACGCTCAATCACAAGTATTATAGTGACTCATCAAGGACAAGATGAACACCACAATATTCAACTATATCTGCTATATGGACCCCCAAAAAAATTGGCATAGAATCCAGTCATCTAAGTCAAAGACTGTTCTCTATGCTACTGCACGGCAACCGGTCCCGGAGCACCAAGTCTAGTTCCAAAAGGCTCCTTAACAGCTTCTACCCCCAAGCCATAAGACTGCTGAACAATTAATCAAATGGCCACCCGGACTATTTACAATGACCTCTTTGTTTTTACACTGCTGCTACTCGCTGTTTATTATCTATGCATAGTCACGTTACCCCTACCTACAGTACATGTACAAATTACCTTGACTAACCTGTGCCACCACACATTGACTCGATACCGGTACCACCTCTATATAGCCTCGTTATTGTTATTTTGTTGTGTTACTTTTTATAACATTTTTTACTTTAGTTTATTTAGTAAATATTTTCTCAACTCTATTTATTGAACTGCATTGTTGGTTAAGGGCTCGTAAGTAAGCATTTCACAGTAAAGTCTACACTTGTTGTATTCGGCGCATGTGACAAATACATTTTGAATTGATTTGATCTGTCCCTTACTATAAAATCCACTTAAATTAGAACACTGAATGCAAGTTGGAAGCATATTCTCTCTATGTATACATCGTATAGTACAGCACATCATTTCAAACCGATATTTCATTCAAACAAGGTTCTTTGCTTTTTGAATAATAGATGAAAATGTACTGCAACACAAAAAGGCCCATAAAGGAAGAAACATCCATTTGGTGAGTGTTGATCATCTCTGTCAAACTGGGGGAACCAGATGGCATAGATGCTACTTTGGACAAACTCCAGACAGAGCCACTCTGCTCAGTGTAGAGTTGACTGTGAAACACGTCCTTGACTCTGGCAGGGTTACTCACTGAGAGTTTCTCAGAGATCTGTGCTGTAGATCCCTGAAAAGTTGTACTGGGATGACTTCAAGGCAGTGGCATATATTAATGGATGGCAAAGGAAGCAAGGTTTTAACCAAAATGTTTTTTTTTTAAATATCTTTGGTCTCTATGTTTAATCTTTCAGAAATTTGCAAGAAGCTGAATGTATCTCTGGAGAAAGCATCCTAGCGAGCAGAACAGTCCCCCTTTGTCTCTGTACTGTATGTGTAGCCCATCTATCTGATGCTGTCTGGTCAAAAATAGTATTATATTGTTGCCGCCCGTAGCATTGAATGCAAGGAAAACCAGCGAGCATTTAGCCTCCCTTGATTAAAAATAAATAAAATAATAGTCAATCAGCGTTAAGCTAAACTGAGTGAGCTCAAATGGTAAAGGTCCTGGACCACTCAAGAAAAGTGTTAAGGGCAGCCAGTTGGGATTTGACTTCAGACCAATCATATCACATCAACAGCCAAAAACTTTAATTGTTGCGTCTTGTTGTGTTGTTGTCCTCCGATGGCTAACTAAAAGTGTCCCTTTCCTAAATTAGCCATGGATCTTGGAAGGGATTTGGACTTGTGGTTTTACTTAATTCTCCGTACTGGCCGATGATTATAACTGTGATTCTGATCCAACCATAAATTCATACATTGTGCCTCTGGCGTGAAAGGATGGAAGTTCAAAATGTAGCTAGTTGTAGTAGGCTAATGTTAACTAGCTGGCTCATCATTGCCCATGAAAGGAAGTTTGGCTAGCGAGCACGCTGTTAGCCAGGAAGCCTAGGACAACAAAAACTAAAATCTTGTACTTTATGATAGTCATAGACCATTTCAGCAACATGAAAGAGAGAAGGATGGCATTTACATTTCTCTACAAGTAGGGTGAGTCAACATATTTGTTTCTACTTGCAAGCACACACACACGCAAACAGACAGAGAGAGAGAAATCAGTACCATGGACAGCCACATCACATTTATCTTAATTTGATTGTACTAAATTGTTTTTGGTATCTTTTAGTTGTAACTGTATTAGATTAAGCAGAGGTGATTTGATGATGTTGAAATGTTGAAGTTGAAATGGTGCTGGAATAGTGGAGGCAGCTCCTGTTTTCTTTACGACTTGCGGTAACTCTCTGTGGTTCTAAATCAATAGTTGTTTAGTGGTCCAAAAATGTTGGAAACATTAACTTGCTTGACCATGCTGTAGGTCATGTAACTGATTGTTACATGCAACATCTGTCACCGGGCAGATGTTGCTCTCCAGTTACCTGCTGAAACCACGGTGAGGTTGAATTTATTCTGCCACTGTGTCTTCTTATTGTCTCGGCCTTAGGCATATATATCACAGTGGCAAAGAATATGAACTAGCAGGTTATAGAGCAAACAATACAATTATCACAAAATATAGGTTGTAATATAGCAAATTTTTTCTGGCTTGGCTTCCTCAGTGATTTTACCCCCGCACCGCTACTGCTTCAAGGGCAGAAAATATTTGAACAACTCCCTGTCCAACCTCTAAGTCTTCCTCATCTCAAGGACTATATAGAGTCCAGAAATTGCCTCTGCACTTCAGAGTAACCCTACCCTCATTCCCTCTCCAACAAAAAACTCCTCTATGGCTGAGATGGGGGGAAACAAATCAGAAGTTAGAGCTGAGACACACTGGGGTTCGCTGAGGGTGTTCAGTTTGATTCGCGACAGAAAGCATTATTAGGGGGAAACCCTCCTGTGACCCTTTATTTAAATTATGCCTATGAGGGTTTGGTGAAATGTGGCTCTGCCTGTAGGCGTGGTGGCTCCAGCCCTGTCCTACAGAGAACCTGATTGAAAAGGCAGAGGGAAACAGCTATAACTGCCCCGCTCAGAGTTTAAGTTTAACCCAACGCCATTTCAGAAGGTTTTTTGATTAGATTTCGTCAAGGCATAAGGATTGTTTGAGTAAGAAGAAGAGGCAGAAAGAGAGAGAGAGGGAGAGAGGAAGAGAGAGAAAGAGAGAGACAGAGAGGAAGAGAGAGAAGGAGAGAGGGAGAGAGAGAGAAAGAGAGAGAGAGAAGAGAGAAGAAAGAGAGAGGAGAGAGAGAGTATGAGAAAAGAATGAAGAGAGAGGGAGAGAGAAGAGAGGGCGGACTTGTGAGAGAGAGGGATCATCGTCCAGAGAGGAAACGAAGACAGAGGAAGATAGCGAGAGAAAGACCCGCGTTCAGCTCGCTGGATACAGAAAAGAGAAGAATTATAGAGACAGAAGAGGAAGTAAAAGACGAATGACGAGAGGATGGAGAGCCTTCGCAAATAATGTTTGAGGATGAAATGCCAGAGGTAATCCAGAAGAGAGAAGAAGAACGAGGATGGAGATCGGATTGGTATGAAAACGAAAAGTTATGCGCGTCCAACATCGTCCTACGCCGTTAGGGGTCATAGGTTAATGATGCGTCCACGTCTAGAAAACTTACTGGGAAGAGGAGAAGAGAGAGAGAGAGAGGAGAGAGAGATAGAGACAGGAGAGAAGAGAGAGACGAGAGAGGAGAGAAGAGAAGAGGAGAGAGAAGAGAGAAGACAGTCAAGAGGAATGGAAGAGAGGGAGAGGAGAGAAGAGAAAGAAGAGCCAGAGAGAAGTAGAGGAGAGGGAGAAGAGAGAGAAGGGAGAGACGAGAAAGAGAGAAATGAGAAGAGAGAAGAGAGAGAGAAGAGAGAGAAGAAGAGAGAGAGAGAGAGGAGAGAGAGAGAGAAGAACAGAGGAGAAAGAAGAGAAGAGAAGCAAAAGAGAGGACCAGACAAGAAGATACATGGTTATTGTACTGACGCCATGCTTGTTTAATCATATCAAATCGTGTTCGTTGCCAACACATGTTCAAAACCCACACTTCGCCCAATGATATGACTGTATTTTCATGAATATTGCTTTTGCAAAAAAGTTTGAATATATTGAAAGGTGATATATTTCCAAGCCAGCTTCAATAAAGCAGTGATCGCATTGTCTACTGTCCAGAATACACCAAAGTGATTAAATCCCAAAAGTTTGTATTCTGTTGACACACAGTGGGAAACGTGGTCAGTTTAGACCAATGAATGCGGACAGTACAGGACAGACAAACATGCAGGCCACAGGACACAGGCAGCAGAGCAGCAGCAGGAGGCAGGCAGGCAGCAGCAGGCAGCAGGCACAGGAGCAGACACAGCACAGACAGCAGACAGACAGACAAGCAGACGACAACAGCCAGACAGAGCAGACAGCAGACAAGACAGCCCAGACAGACAGACAGACAGTACAGACAGACAGACAGCCAGACAGTCACAAGACAGACAGACAGACAGAGCTAGACCAGGACAGACAGACAGACAGCGAACGCTGAAGTTGAAAGTTGTTGCAGAAGAAGCAATTTGAATATAATAACAGACGCAGAACAATCAGCGCTCGATTTTTCTCTCTCTCCCCTAGCGTTTTGCCTCGAGTCGCTTCTACTCATCGGTCTCTGTCTCTGCGCTCTCCCTCGTCTCTTTCGTCCCCCTCTATCTCTCTTCCTCTCTCTCTCTCTCCCATATCTCTTCCTCTCTCTCTCTCTCTCTTCTCTCTCTCTCTTCTCTCTCTCTCTCTCTCTCTCTCTCTCTCTCTCTCTCTCTCTCTCTCTCTCCATTTTTCCCTGACCTCGTCTCGTCTCTCTTCTCTCTCTTCTCTCTCTCATCTCTCTCTTTCTGCCCGTCGTGCCTTCCTCATGCTCTCGTCGCTCATGCTGTCTCTCTCTCTATCTTTGTCTGTCTCACCTCTCTCCTCTCTTGCCTCTTATCGCTTCTCCTCTGTCTTCTCGTCTCTCTTGTTGCTCCCTTCTCTCTCTTCTCTCTCTCTCCCTCTCTCTCTCTTCCTTTCTCTCTCTCCCTCTCTCTCTCTTTCTGCCTCTTCTTTTTACTCCAACAATCCTTATGCCTTGACGAAATCTAATCAAAAAACCTTCTGAAATGGCGTTGGGTTAAACTTCAACTCTGAGCGGTGCAGTTATAGCTGTTTCCCTCTGCCTTTTCAATCAGGTTCTCTGTAGGACAGGGTTGGAGCCACATCGCCTACAGGCAGAGCCACATTTCACCAAACCCTCATAGGCATAATCTTTATGCGTCTTCTGGCTTCTTCAGATGGCTTCTGTACTGAGAGCTGGGAAATGGAAGCTGAAACAGCCTTTACCTTTGTCTTTGTGATGATCAATAACCCAGCGAGCTAAGAAGCGGCTAACGATCAGCATAATCACTCAGTCTCCAAGGCACTCAATCACCTCCAGTGGTACTTTATAAGGGGGATGAATAGATATGATGGAGGGTGACTTTTCTCAACCGTAATTGGCTGTAAATATTATACGTTCTGTATTATTTATGCTCTGTTTGAGGTGCATGCAGGTTCAGTATGTATGCAGTCTATAAAATGTAAATGCATATATATGAGAGGTGAGGGAACGGAGGAAAAACTCAGTTGTTTTATTTGTTGGCGAGAGGGAGGAATGGGGGGATAGAGGGATGGGGTAAGACTAAGCAGAAGAGGTGTTAGGTTAGATAACTCGTCCCCAAAGGCAGGAATACGTACATATTTATTTCATGAGCAATCTGATTCTAACTAAAGAAACCAAATGTTTTACTGACTGAACCTCAAACTGTGTGTGCGTGCACATGTGTATGTGTGTGTGTGTTCAGTAGTAACTGAAAGACGGCAATAGGGAGGACACAAGCTAACATACCAGGGAGGAAATGAAAAAGCAAACTAGGAAATATAAAATGTTTGCATTGACATTCTCCACACAATTTTACCATCTTGAATCCAAATACATTTTTGCCATGCTGCTGTTCAAGCCAGACTATTGTCCTCAGCACATAGAAATTCCCTAAGCTGGTATTTGCAGAGTTGAAATAGACTCTTTAATCTTGAGATGCTTCAACATGTACATGCCTGAAGACGTGTCAAAGAACAATTCCTCAGAAAAACAAGCAMRGAGAGTTTTAATCCCCACAGAGCCATCTATTTATATGGCTGTATCATCTAACTTCCCCTCCTATACGGGAGGAGACTAGCCATGGAGACACACACACACACAAACACACACACACACACACACACACACACACACACACACACACACACACACACACACACACACAC
>NC_036845.1:3705878-3712226 GCF_002910315.2 Salvelinus sp. IW2-2015
CTAGAGGAGGGGCAGCATGCCTGTAGAAGGCCAGCAGGGGATAGGACATGAAGCATTTATTCCACTATATCAAAAAAATGATTACTAGTGTAGTCGTCACATACATGGGAGTATTTTCAATGTTCAAGTGGCTTTTTCTGAGGCAAGTTGGGACTATCTCACCTGTTTATAATCATGGTGCTTGTTTCAGTGATACATCAAGCCTTATCACCTGGAGTCTTCTGAGGCTGGTAGATAGCTGAGGAGGTATGAAGCACAGATGGGAACTACTTGGACAAGTGTCCCTCCCATTGGTTCACCGATCTGGGTGAGTGTGTTTTTCCTAGCTGTTCTGGCTGTTGAGCGTGCCCCTCCTGGGAAGTGCAGTCACACGTTAATAAGGAACCAAACACACTGTTCCCGTGCGCAATTCACTAGACTTGGCTCGGCCAGCCGATAACATTGATTTCGTGTGTGGGAGCCGCGACAATGTTTTTAATCAACTAAGAACAGAGAGAGGAGAGAGAAATGGAAAGTCTCCTGATTAGTGAACTCTGAAAACATGTTAAAGAAAAAGACTCCAACATTGGTGGATGATACAGTATGCTTTACTGTGTATCCTGTAATGTATATTCACTAGTGTCTGATAAATCCACTCCTTGGTAATGGCAGGAGAGCTTCCAGTAAATAAAACAAACACCACCTAGACACCTTCCCCTCACTAATAGAGATTAGCCCTAAGGAGAAAAATAACCACAAGAGAGATATTAACATTTTATTAAAAGAACAATAACTAAAAAACAAAAACTTTTTATGATACCACAAATGGGAAGCCTGAACATATTCCTCCTCCTCCTGGGTCCTCCTGGTCTTGTTCCTTTCACACAGTGAAATATAGATTCAAAAAGGACAAGTCCTGAGCAGATATATATCAAGGGTCTATGCAATACCCACAAGGCAATAGAGAAGGGATGGTCAGAGTCTCTGTTTGACCATTAATACTTCCCTTTTTCTTCTCTCCCAAAGCTGGGACTACAAAACCACTGTTGAGGGCTTGGGTGGATTCATTGATTTTAATATATATAGATAGAGGTCTTGAATATATAGAGATGGAATTTATGTACATTTCCTCAACAAGAGCATCAAGCACACACATAAAACATCATTTTAATTACATACCAATACAGAACACATGTCGACACACAACCAGGATCACACCCACATACAACAATATTCTACCTATCCACACACACACACACATCAGATCAGCGTTATACACACATATAAGCACATTTTCGTGATCCTCACAAATACACACACAACACTCAACACACACACACACACACAATTGACCACACACAAAACATACACCACACACACCACATCTCTACTAGTGTCATTCCACACATAAAGGGTCGAAAATCAAAGTATGGTTGGTAGTATAGAACTAAAGTGTATGAGTGGCTAGACCCATCACCACACACAGCAAATGTATCACAGGAGCGTAATCAAAGCAGAGATATTAGCATTCAGAATTTGACCCAATCACCGCCTAGTATATCACGTATACTGAAACAACAAGCTCATTTTCTTAGTCTTGTGCTTTTTCCATCGCGATTATTCTGAGAACCCGTCATGAAAATCGAACCTACAAGTTGATTGTACGCGCTTGTGTTCTGAGACTCCATGCTTTGTATGTGACTTCAGGTCGGTGAGCACAAGGTAGCCGTACTCACAACACGGATCGTTCAATGGCCGAGTAATTGTATGGGTGTGCGACGCATTTTTCGTACAGTATGAGAACACCAGCACACGGACCTACTAAATATCGCAAGAAAGATTGTTGTAAAACATTAAGTTTGATCCTAGGTCATATAAAAACTATCGCTTCTGCCTGTGCCAGCTAGGAGAGAGAGAAAGACAGAGAGAGAGAGGACGGAGGGAGAGAGAGAGAGAGAGAGAGAGAGACGGGGGGGGGGGGTGGGGGGGTCTGTGTCTGTATGGTTGTGTCTGTGGACAGTGATGACAAGTGAGTGGCAGTGATGGTTGGCATGCATCTGGTCTGTCGTCTCCTCCATGGTGTTGGTAATGAGTGATCGGGACTGCTGTCTCTGGTAAACGATGGTGACTCAAAGACATTCTTCTTGCTGTTCTTTTCTTCAACTAAATTTCAATTCCCTGCTGGAGTGTTACATTCCAAGCATTCCTCTGATTGTTGTCTGACATGCAAGCACGTCAGAAGTATATTCAGGACCTTTTGTCAATAGGTAAACAGAATAGAGAAAGAGATGGAGAATAGAGGAAAGACATTCTCCTCCTGAGCGCCTATGTAAACAACAAAGATCCTCATTGCGTGTGTGTGTGTGTGTGTGTGTGTGTGTGTGTGGTGTTGGTCGTGTGTGTGTGTGTGTGTGTGTGTGTGTGTGTGTGTGTGTGGGTTGGTGTGTGGGTGGGTATGTTGTGTGTGTGTGTGTTTGTGTTGGTGTGTGGAGTTTAACGAAGGTGGTTCACTGAACCACGCTCGGGTGATAAGTAACCTTCTCTGAGATCAGAAACCTTGTTAGCTCTCCATGCTTATGCCTTCATCAATGGGCTAACAGTCTTGTGGCATGCATGAGGAGTTGTCCACCCAAACAGCTCTTCCATGCTCAATATGAATGCAGAATATTGCTGGTATGAGTCAGAAGTGGCAGTTCATGTTTGTATAAAGGACTGAGGTCTATATGCTGTTGTTATGTCCTTGGTTGGGCCAGAGACAGAGGCATGCTATTCAGACTGATTATTATTTAATTTCCTTCGCTGACTCACTCATTCAGGTTTCCTTTGGCACATCACATTTCTTTTTTCACTTAAGGAAAACCACCTCACGGTTGAACAAAAACACATCGTCTATACACAATTCTTGTCCCCTTCAGACCATTTCTGCCAGTTACCAAAGTCAGTTTGAAGTGCTAAGCAGGTGATCACAGCATTTCAGCTCATTACATTGCAACTCATTCAGCAGGACTTCTGCCAGTCAGTGTTGAGAGTTGCGTCATTATAGTCTCATTAAGAATCCCTGGATTCCTTGTCCCCAGCCAAAACAGCAATGCACAGCAAGATGAAGCGTGTGCGTGTGTGTGTGTGTGTGTGTGTGTGCCACCGCTTGTGTTGAGATAAAGCTTGCATTCCAGGTACTTCTTCTTCATTTGATTAATAGATTCATTCTGAAGTAACATGGTCTTATTCATTGTTTTCTCTGCAGGGACTCGATGGAAAAGCCTTGATTAATGGGATGGAGAACAGGAAATGGTAATCTGCACTTTTTACAATTCATGACCTACATACTTTGCACTAGTTTAAAAATCACACATGCACAGAGTCGTATGCACACACACTCACACACAAAGACACACACAATCCCCAACACTTTCTATGGGCTGGGGCATCTTGACTCTTTCTCAAAACCTACCATCATCTTTGTGGTAATAGACAATACTATAGATCTGTTGACCCTTGTTTTTCTCTCCATTCGGTCTTCTTTGCTGATGAAGTCCAATTACAGTTTTTAACAATCACTTTGGCACTAATTTCAGAACCTTGTGGTCATTTTTCAAAACTCTAGACACAAAACTCATCACTTGTAACACAGGCTGTCCAATGTTCAAAACATTGCATTGTGCATTCATATCGTTAAAGAAACCTTGCACTTGCAGAATCATTGGTTCAAATAATTTATTTATCATGAAATACCATAGGAACATTCATTTAGATCACCCACACACAAGATACCGATAGTTTCACTGTGTAGTTGTTCGTACAATCATTAAATATTGTAGTACAAAATATGTGATACATGTTTCATTATGCTACTACACGTAAATACATCACTGTAAAAGGACTAGTAGAGAGAATACTACAGACACAGTGGAATCATTGAACAAAATATGAAATTTATTGATGAAATACAATAAATAACAAACCATAGGTTTTCTTTGAATCAAGCAAAAAATTATTCGCTAACAAAAAAATTTAAAACAGTTAAAGGTCAACTGCAGTGTTCCTCACCTGGCTTACTGTAAAAAGCAAAAAAGATTGAATTACTGTATTCTATATTTCCATCAATCCTGTCTTGTGGATTTGGCCACAGGTTCTCATCCCAAATCACAATGGATGTTTTCATTAGCCAAACATCTTGGGAAGAATCTCGGGCGAATCTGGCCTGACACTGGTCTAGCGGTGATGTATTGCATGAGTCATCCATGGCCTGGAAAAGGGTGGCTTGTTCGTGAGGGCGCCTATCATATACCTTCCACTCCATGTGGAGAAAAATTCCTCAATCGGGAAAGGAGATTATGGGGGTAAGTACAGGGTGGTAAATTGTGGATGGGCCTGAAACCATGCTTGCACCATTTGAGCATGGTGGAATCTGACATTATCCACAATGGAATAGGTCATGCCATCAGCTCTACAGACCTGATTTAGCTCATTCAAGGAAGGTTACATTTAAACAGCGAATCATGGTGGCTGCCTGCAACTCAATATATAGAGTATTTTTTAAATTTTTTTATATTCACCTTATTTAACCGCAGGTAGGCTAGTTGAAGGAACAAGTTCTCATTTGGCAACTTGCGACGTGGCCAAGATAAAGCATAGGCAGTGTGAACAGACAACAGAGTACAGCATGGGTACAAAAAGTCAATTAACATGGTAGAAGAAAAAAGAGATCTATATACAATGTGTGCAAAAAGGCTGAGGTATAGGCAATAAGAATCGAAATAATTACAATTTAGCAGATTAACACTGGGAGATAAATCATGCAGATGACATGTGCCAAGAAGAGATATCTGGGGTGCAAGAGCAGAAAGTAAATATAATAAAAGCAAGTATGGGGGGGTGAGGTAAGGTAAAATTGGGTGGGATAGTTTACAATGGACTATGTACAGCTGCAGCGGGATCGGTTGCTGCTTCGGATAGCAGATTTTTAAAGTGTTGAGGAGTATAAAAGTCTTAAAACTCAGAGATTTTGCACATTCGTTCAGTCTCGCAGGCAGCAGAGAACTGGAAGGAAAGGCGTCCAAATGAGGTTTTGGCTTTAGGGATGATCAGTGAGATACACTGCTGGAGCGGCGGTGTTGCTGGGTTGGGTTAGCATCGTGACCAGGTGACCTGAGATAAGGCGGGCACTTTAACCGTAGCATAGTTGTAGATGACCATGGAGCCAGTGGGTCTGACCGACGAACATGTCAGCGAGGGCCAGCCGGACTTAGGGCATACAGGTCGCAGTGGTGGGGTCCGGTATAAGTGGCTGTTAGTAACAAAAGAATGGCACTGTGAAACTGCAGTCCAGTTTGCTGAGTAGAGTATTGGAAAGAGCTATTTTGTAGAATGATGCGAAGTCGAGGATCGGTAGATAGTAGTTTTACTAGGGTAAGTTGGCGGCGTGAGTGAGGAGAGCTTTGGTTGCGGAATAGAAAGCGATTTGTTTGAATTTGATTGGGATGTTTGATATGAGTCTGGAAGGAGAGTTTGCATCTACCAGAGACACCTAGGTACTTAATAGATGTCTCACATATTCTAGGTCGGACCGTCCAGGGTGGTGGATGCCTAGTCGGGGTCGGGTGAGCTGCAAGCGAAGGTTTGAAAGCATGCATTTGGGTTTTACTAGCGTTTAAGAGCAGTGGAGCACGGAGAGTGTTGTATGATTGAAGTG
Source organism: Salvelinus sp. IW2-2015 (assembly GCF_002910315.2). NCBI lineage: Eukaryota > Metazoa > Chordata > Actinopteri > Salmoniformes > Salmonidae > Salvelinus > Salvelinus sp. IW2-2015. Next base: position 3,711,550 of record NC_036845.1, read on the forward strand.
TTTGAGGTTAGATAGCACAGTGTCCAAGGAAGGGCCAAGAGTTATAGAATGGTGTCGTCTGCCGTAGAGGGGGATCAGGGAATCGCCCAGCAAAGAGTAACATCATTGAATGTATACAGAGAAATAGAGTGGCCGAGAATTGAAACCCTGTGGTACCCCATAGGGGACTGCCAGGGAACCGGACAAATGCCTCCGATTTGGGACACCGACCTCTGTCGCAAGTAGTTGGTGAACCAGGCAAGGCGTCATTAGCAAAACGAGGCTAACTGAGTCCTGACGATAAGAAATATGTGATTGCAAAAGAGTCGAAAGCCTGCGCCAGGTCGATGAAGACGGCTGCACAGTTAATGTCTTTTATTCGATGGCGGTTATGATATCGTTTAGTTAACCTTAGGTGGTGAGAGTGCACTGACCGGCTCGAAACCGGATTGCAACAGCGGAGAAGGTACGGTGGGATTCGAGATGGTCATGTGATCTGTTTGTTGATTGGGGCTTTTCGAAGACCTTAGATAGGCAGGCGCAGGATGGATATAGCGGTATGTACAGTTTTGGGTCCAGGGTGTTCCCCTTTGAAGAAGGGGATGACCGCGGCAGCTTCCAATCTGGGGAGATCTCAGATGATACGGAGGAGAGGTTGAACTAGGCTGGTGATAGGGGGGTCTGACAATGGCGGCGGA
>NC_036845.1:3715618-3718118 GCF_002910315.2 Salvelinus sp. IW2-2015
CTATAGACAGCAGGAGCGGTAGAGATATTCTCAATTATCGGCTATGAAAAGCCAACTGACATTTACTCCTGAGGTGCTGACCTGTTGCACCCTCGACAACTACTGTGATTATTTTTATTTGACCATGCTGGTCATTTATGAACATTTGAACATCTTGGCCATGTTCTGTTATAATCTCCACCCGGCACAGCCAGAAGAGGACTGGCCACCCCTCATAGCCTGGTTCCTCTCTAGGTTCCCTCCTAGGTTTTGGCCTTTCTAGGGGGTTTTTCCAAGCCACCGTGCTTCTACACCTGCATTGCTTGCTGTTTGGGGTTTTAGGCTGGGTTTCTGTACAGCGCTTTGATATATGTATCAGCTGATGTAAGAAGGGCTATATAAATACATTTGATTTGATTTGATTTGAACTCCATATATAGAGTATATAGAGTAGAGGGCTTTAGTTGTTGTTCGACCTAACATTAGAACAGGCAAGATGCATAATCTAAGCAACTTTGACCGTGGTATGATTGTTGATACAACACATGGTGATTCCAGCATCTCAGAAACAGCTGCCTTCCTGGGATTTTTATGCACTACAGTCTCTAGAGTTTACAGAGAATGGTGAGATAAACAAAACACATTCAGTGAGCGGCAGTTCTGTGGGCAAAACAGCTTGTTAATGAGAGAGGTCAGAGGAAAATGTCCAGACTCATTCAAGCTAACAGTAAGGCCACAAACACTCAAATAACAGCTGTTTAAAACAGTGGTGTGCATAAGGGCATCTCTTAACGTACAACACTGTGAATAATTCAGGCTGTTGTGGAGGCAGGGGGGTCCTACCCAGTACTAGATAGGTGTACCTAATAAAGTGACCAGTGAGTGTACAGTAATGTCAAATCTGAAAACATTGCCTGGAAAAGTGGTACATGGGACCATAGAAACAGTGTCTGATAAAGAATGATGATGAAATATTACATCCATAGATAATGTAGTCCAATTGGTTCATGTTCCACGGTAATTGGTGTCAATCTCGTTATCCTGAAACTTTCATGATCTAAACATGGAATATTGTTCGTCAGTTTCCATAAAACTATGCATTAAGAGTAATGCAACAGTTACTTATCATTTTGAGCAGTTAGATCATTGTAATGAAATGAATAGACAGTAATCTCAGATGTAATGTGTGAATTGCATTTTGAAATGGTAATACTTTGATGTTAAGTTGTGTCATTTTGAACCGGTGATTTTAGTTCAATGAACAAATGATCTTAACTTTATGTGTATTGTATCCAAGCAATTGGAAAAAGTGTTAGAGTTTTGAAAGATTTGCATTTTGATCATTGGTTGTGAGTTTTGTGTCTAGAGTTTTGAAAAATGACATCAAGGTTCCGAAATTAGTGCCAAAGAGATTGTAAAAAACTGTAAAGAACCAGTTAATAAAAGCGAGGCGCTGTGTCACCCTTCCCACGGCTGTGTGTTAAACAGGGAGACCTCTAAGAGTCTTCCAAATTTATAAACGCCCCTCTTCTGCTGCAAAAAACCAGATTTATTATGATAACAGGCATAAAACAGAGGGACCTTGCTGTTTCAATTTCCTGTGTGTGTGTGTGTTGCCCCGTTTTTTCAGCGTCTTAGCTATTGCCCTTTATTGGTTGTATTGTCTTTTTTCAGGGTGAAAATATTTGCATGTGATTATTCTCAAAACATAAATAACATCGCTTCCAACACCAACACTTCTTTGTGAGCGTCGTCATGGGTACATCTTTACCCTTCATTGTCACTGACACCTCTTTTGCCAACCCCCAGCTCATGGAGTGATCTTTCAACAGTGTTTTGGTGTGCAAGAGGAGAGCAAGGCAGCCGAACTAATTCCCTCCTTCATTACCATATTCATTATATCTGCAGCCTGGAAGAAAAGTGGCGCGGTCCTGTTTGGAAGAATGTAGCTATGTGCTTTGCTGTCATCATTGATATTCCTAAAGACGGATGAGATTAAAGGCAGATGGCCATCAAGTTGAATTCAACGACTGGTCTTGGATCCATCACCTGTCACTGAACCCTGCATGAATAGACCAATCATGGCAACCATAATTACCACCTGGATGAGCTAACCCCGCCACCCCTCATGCTCCGTGAGCCGTGCTCCGTCGAAGCCACTCTCGTGAGCCACCACTCTGCGATCTGCCTTTGACTCTGTGAAGTCATCCACACATTAGATGGAGGGAGACGAGACCGGAATAAAAATGAGAACATAGATTGTTGATTAATTACCACAGAAAATGCAGAGAATATTTCTAAATACTTAAGGTCTGTGAGATGGGCTGGTTAATATTCTCCTAAATAATTTTGATTAACTATTCATTTAATTTTAAAAAAATCTTAGTGAGTGAAATCCTGTTGCTCTCTTATCAGTCTGGTTGGCGTTTTCCTGTGTTGTTAAATAAAAAGCATCTATGGTGTTTGCCCCTCTTTCTTCTCTTGCACTGTTCTAGGTCTTATCCATTCAGTCATGAAACCC
>NC_036845.1:3720618-3730163 GCF_002910315.2 Salvelinus sp. IW2-2015
ACAGTGGCTTGCGAAAGTATTCACCCCCTTGGCATTTTTCCTATTTTGTTGCCTTACAACCTGGAATTAAAGTGGATTGTGGGGGGTTTGTATCATTTGATTTACACAACATGCCTACCCCTTTGAAGATGCAAAATATTTTTTATTGTGAAACAAACAAAAAAAAGAAAACTTCCATAACTTTTCACCCCCCCCCCCCAAAGTCAATACTTTTTGTAGAGCCACCTTTTGCAGCAATTACAGCTGCAAGTCTCTTGGGGTATGTCTCTATAAGCTTGGCACATCTAGCTACTGGGATTTTTGCCCATTCTTCAAGGCATAATTGCTCCAGCTCCTTCAAGTTGGATGGGTTCCGCTGGTGTACAGCAATCTTTAAATCATACCACAGATTCTCAAATGAATTGAGGTCTGGGCTTTGACTAGGCCATTCCAAGACATTTAAATGTTTTCCCTTAAACCACTTGAGGGTTGCTTTAGCAGTATGCTTAGGGTCATTGTCCTGCTGGAAGGTGAACCTCCGTCCCAATCTCAAATCTCTGGAAGACTCAAACAGGTTTCCCTCAAGAATTTCCCTGTATTTAGCGTAATCCATCATTCCTTCAATTCTGACCAGTTTCCCAGTCCCTGCCAATGAAAACATTCCCACAGTATGATGCTGCCACCACCATGCTTCACTGTGGGGATGGTGTTCTAGGGGTGATGAGAGGTGTTGGGTTTATTCCAGACATAGCATTTTCCTTGATGGCCAAAAATGTCAATTATAGTCTCATCTGACCAGAGTACCTTCTTCCATATGTTTGGGGAGTCTCCCACATGCCTTTTGACGAACACCAAACATGTTTGCTTATTTTTTTCTTTAAGCAATGGCTTTTTTTCTGGACACTCCTCTGTAAAGCCCAGCTCTGTGGAGTGTACAGCTTAAAGTGGTCCTATGGAAAGATAATCCAATCTCCTCTGTGGAGCTTTGCAGCTCCTTCAGGGTTATCTTTGGTCTCTTTGTTGCCTCTCTCTCTCTTTGTTGCCCTCCTTGCCTGGTCCGTGAGTTTTGGTGGGCGGCCCTCTCATGGCAGGTTTGTTGTGGTGCCATATTCTTTCAATTTTTTAATAATGGATTTAATGGTGCTCCGTGGGATGTTCAAATTTTTTGATATTTTTTTAGAACCCAATCCTGATCTGTACTTCTCCACAACCTGGTCCCTGACCAGTTTGGAGAGCTCCTTGGTCTTCATGGTGCCGCTGGAGAACAGGTGTATATATACTGATCTGACAGATCATGGGACGCTTAGATTGCACACAGGTGAACTTTATTTAACTAATTATGTGACTTATGGAGGTAATTGGTTGCACCAGATCTTATTTAAGGGCTTCATAGCAAAGGGGGTGAATACATATGCACACACCACTTTTCCGTTTTTAATTTTTTATAATTTTTTGAAACAAGTAACTTTTTTCATTTCACTTCACCAATTTGGACTATTTTGTGTATGTCCATTACATAAAATCCGAATAAAACTCTGTTTAAATTACAGGTTATATTGCAACAAAATAGGAAAAACGCCAAGGGGGATGAATACTTTTGCAAGGCACTGTAGCCAGCTGATGGAGGTAGTGGCTCACTACAGTCATCTGCTGGATAATTTCGAGATTACATCATGAAATAACACTGCGACATTGACAATGGTTCATGTTATTGGAGAGTCGATTTTGCCGGGTCCTAACTGTACTGTCAACTACATTATCTGATTACTGATTTGTAAATACAGAGCACAACCATGCAGAGAACCACGCGCAGAATGCTATTTTCTCTATCCGGAACAAATTTTTCTTGCTATTGTGACATCATGTTGATCTCTCGTATACTGCATAGGGGGTAACCCCATCAGTCATTGTGAGTGTTATCTTAACCACAGTGGTGCACATCCACCTTCCAAATATGACATTCCCTCTCAAACCTCTCAATCATTTGGAATGTCTTTTGTTATCACGATGTTGCCATAAAATGTATTAATCTGTTCTCTTCAAAATCACCCACACACACATTGTCCATTATGATATCCAAGAACAACACATTAACACATCATCAATTTACAATGTCCCTTCCTCTGCCTACTACCACTGTACTGTTGTGGAGGCTCCCCTGAGAAAGAAAGGGGAGGACCATCCTCCTCATTGAATTTCAGAAGGAAAGAAATAGTTAAACCTGAAAAAAAAATGTTTTTAGATAAAACTATGCTAACTGTATTCACATTTCACCAAATAATTGATTAAAACGCACTGTTTTGCAATGAAGGTCTACAGTTGCCTCAACAGCACTCTTTGGGGTAGCACCATGGTGTAGCTGGACAGCTAGTTTCCATCCTCCCCTGGGTATATTGACTGCAATACAAAACCTAGGAGGCTCATAGTTTTCACCCCTTCCATAGACTTACACAGTAATTATGACAACTTCTGGAGGTTGTCCCCAAACCTATCAGAGCTCTTGCAGCATGAACCGACATGTTGTCCACCCAATCAAAACATCCGAAAATGTATCTAGCACTGAAAGCATGAGCTACAGCTAGCTAGCACTGCAGTGCTTAAAATGTGGTGAATAGTTGACTCAAAGAGAGAGAAAGACAATAGATGAACCGTTTTTATCAAATAATTTTCTTCTAAAATGAAGGAGAAGCAAAAGAGAGAGAGTTAGCTATATTTCGTTGTATTTTTTTCATTTTCACTTACTTAGTTAGCAAATGCAGCTAGCTAGTTTATCCTACTCAAACAACCGGCTCAAACAGAGAGGGATGCTATGTTAGATAGCTGGATAAGGCTATCCAACACTGGAACTTTTGGTTTTATTAATTTATTGCCACTGGGGCCCACTGGTGTAACTGTTAAACTGGTTGCTGTACACTGTACTGCATGATTGTAGTGGGTTTACTAACGTGTTAGTTCTAGTAGCTATGTTGACTATGATGTTAGCTAATATGGTGACAATGATGTAGGCTGTGTGTAGCGGTTAGCGGTTATGGTATGAAGGTTTGGCTTGGAAGGTTTTTTTTTCGCCTGGTCCCACAAGTGAAGGGAAAAGGTGAGAGGAGGAGAGAGCGTAGATGCGAGAAGGAATTATACAATGAGCAAAGTGATCATCCTTTTTGTAACCATGTGTGCATGTGATCAGAGGTGTATTCATTCTGCCGATTCCGCTGAAAAACTTTTCTAAAACGGAAGCAAATGAGGATTAACATATCTGAATTTGTCCAATAGGCACTCTCTTTTGCAACTGTTTAGACTAATGATTACACCCTACTGGAGATCAGCTAGATGAAGGCAAGAGTGTGCAAGGCGGAATTGAGTATTTCTCGCCTTGATTACTAACATTTTTCTCTCGACCTGTGCATCTACATAGTAAACGTTCATTTGTAGGCTAGGTTGTAGCAACCTCATGATGGGTACAGGGAAAATGCGAGTATGAAGTAGTAGCCTAAACCTATCGATGTTACATTGAGCTGGGTGAATGGAATATGAATGAGAGTCATCCATTAGGATGTAATAGAAATAAGGCCACGCTCATAAAAATGTAAATCGTCTTGCTTAACCATAAACGGCACCAACCGCCACTGCTGTACTGTATATGTGTGTCATCACACACACAAGGTGTCTGAAAGTGTTCTATTTTTACCATGGTGGTGTACCTGAGGGGGTCTCAGCAGCCCGGCAACACCAGCGGTCGTGACCGGAGGCTCTACAAGTTCACTAGACTGTCAGAGCTGAACTGAGAGAGACCCTGCCATGGCTGCCCTGCAGTAGGGAGAGAGAAAAGCCTTGCCCCAATTGTTCATGGTCTGGTAGTAGAGGACCACTGTGACAATCTGTTAGACCTCTGGGACAAATAAAGCATTCGAAAGCCCCTTCCTGTGGTGGACCAGGTTGCTACAGCGAGGAAAATCTATACAGTATTTCTTTAAAAAAAAACATGGTTACGATTTAGAAGGGCATCCACAAAATAATGTTTTACATTGTTTATGGAAACATCTACATTATAAGCATGGACCTACTGTAGATGTGTTGCACTGTATGGGGATTTGTCACCTGGTATCTACAACAAGGCTAATTTGTATTTTTCTCATTATTCTCCCAACCCACACCACTAATTAACTGTGGATCATCTGCTCAGGTCTTTGTTCATCAATTTAGCTAAACACTGGCTGGAAATATGGCCAGTACATTTCCTAGCCCTGTAACAGCACAAATAACCTGACAGAGAACACTTGTGTCATTAACAGCACCTTTCGTATGTATCTAATACAGAAAATATAGCATTAACATGTGATAAGGGCTTTCACAAACGAAAATACTACAGTCTAGCTTTTTGCATTGTTAGCGTATATTATGGTGCCCTTGTTCTTGGAATATTTTTGGAATTAAGTTGTTGTCAATTACTCCCTTGTCTTGCTTGTCGTATTAATATAAAGTGTTTTTTTAATGGAATAACAAAACGTTGACATGCTACATTTGTGTTTTCCCCAGATGGATGCCCACATGCTCTTAAAGTTTTATTTGAATTCATTACTTAGACAAGCTGTCACACTATGTCATCAATGCAAACACAGTGAAACAAGTTTAATGAGAGGCTCATCTTGAGAGCCTGAATCTGCTGAAGAAAACACATAGTGGTCGCACACCATGCATATACATATACATCCTCATATACAGAGCAATGCACACACACACACACGCACGCACGCACGCACACACACACACACACACACACACACACACACACACACACACTAGGTGAAAAGGGTCCATATCAAGGGATATCTTTACATGACACGCCTTTGATATTCTAGAGCAGTGGTTCCCAAACTTTTTATATTCCCGTACCCCTTTAAACATTCAACCCCCAGCTTAGCACCCTCTAGCACCAGGGTTAGTGCACTCTCAAATGTTGTTTTTTTGCCAGCATTTTAAGCCTGCCACACACACACTATACGATACATTTATTAAACATAAGAATGAGTGTGAGTTTTTGTCACAGCCCGGCTCGTGGGAAGTGACAAAGAGCTCTTATAGGACCATGGCACAAATAATAATATAATAAAACCGTATTTGTTGTGAATAACTCAAATTGTGAATAACTCACCACAGGTTAATGAGAAGGGTGTGCTTGAAATGATGCACATAACTCTGCAATGTTGGATTGTATTGAAGAGAGTCTCAGTCTTAAATCATTTTCCTCACACAGTCTGTGCCTGTGTTTAGTTTTCATGCCAGTGAGGGCCGAGAATCCACTCTCACATAGGTACATGGTTGCAAAGGGCATCCGTGTCTTAACAGTGTGATTTGCCAAGGCAGGTTACTCTGAGTGTAGTCCAATCCAGAAATATGGCATTGGCTTCTAATTAAATAAATATTCACAGAACCACTTGTTGCAATTTCGATGAGGCTCTCTTGTTTAAATATTGGTAAATGGACTGGAGGCAGGGCATGAAAGGGATAACGAATCCAGTTGTTTGTGTCATCCGTTTCGGGGAAGTACCTGCGTAAATGCCCGCCCAACTCACTCAGGTGCTTCGCTATATCACATTTGACATTGTCCGTAAGCTTGAGTTCATTTGCACACAAAAAATCATACAATGATGGAAAGACCTGTGTGTTGTCCTTAATGCAGACAGAGAAGAGCTCCAAATTCTTAATCATAGCCTCAATTTTGTCCTGCACATTGAATATAGTTGTGGAGAGTCCCTGTAATCCTAGATTCAGATCATTCAGGCACGAAAAAACATCACCCGGATAGGCCAGTTGTGTGAGACACTTGGCATCATGCAAGCGGTCAGACAAGTGAAAATTATGGTCAGTAAAGATAACTTTAAGCTCGTCTCTCAATTTTAAAAAAGCGTGTCAATACTTTGCCAATTGATAACCAGCGCACTTCTGTACGTTGTAAAACATTACATTGTCGCTGCCCATATCATTGCATAGTGCAGAAAATACACAAGAGTTCAAGGGCCTTGCTTTAACAAAGTTAACCATTTTCACTGTAGTGTCTAAAACATATTTTAACCTGTCAGGCATTCCCTTGGCAGCAAGAGCCTCTCAGCGGATGCTGCAGTGTACTCAAGTGGCATTGTGAGCAACTGCTTGCACACGCGTTACCACTCTACTATGTCTCCCTGTCATGGCTTTTGCGCCATCAGTACAGATACCAACACATCTTGACCACTATAGTCCATTTGATGTCACAAAGCTGTAATTGTTTCAAAACATCCCAGCCATATCAACGGCAACAGGAAGAATGAAGTCCTCCACAATAGTATGGGCTTGCCTGTCCTAGCCACTCAGTAGCTCACCATATAAGACGCTTCTAGACCCTTCTTATTAATGGTATCTGTTGCTTTTATACATGTCTTACTACTCGAAAGTCATCTTAATTCTTGCTCAAATTGGCATGTTTTCTTTCTAAATGTCTGCGCAAGAGTGAAGGTTTCATCGAGATAGTACTTTTGCACATATAACACACTGTGGCTGAAGAAAGGCACTACTCCCAATATAAGTGAACCCCAAATCAATGTAGTTCTCATCATATTTGAGCCTCTTCGACGGTCCAATGTCCCTCTATTGTTTGGTGCTTTCCCGGATAAGGGGGCAGTAGCTCTTCGGCTGCATCAGATTCACAACTGTCAATGTCCATGCTAGCTGGGCTAACAACAGAATTACTGATGAATTACTGATGCTAGCATTGGATGTGTTCGTTGAAGCAGAACATCTTGTGTTGTCGACAGGTGCAAGTGTAGTACTGCTGGTAGTAGCAGTACTACCAGTAGAGCTGGTATGTGTCTCTATGGATGCGGGCCTTACTGTTTTTCTTTCTTCATGTTGAGAAATACTGACTGTATACAGTGAATACAGTGACAGTTTTCAGACCCTTTGACTTTTTCCACATTTTGTTACGTTACAGCCTCATTCTGAAATTGATTAAATCGTTTTTTTCCCCACATCAATTGCCACACAATACCCCATAATGACAAAGTAAAAACAGTTTTTTAGAAATTTTTGCAAATGTACTACAAACAAAAAACTGAAATATCACATTTACATATGTATTCAGACTCTTTATTCAGTACTTTGTTGAAGCACCTTTGTCAGTGATTACAGCCTTGAGTCTTCTTGGGTATAACGCGACAAGTTTGGCACACCTGTTTTTGGGAAGTTTCTCCCATTCTTCTCTGCAGATCCTCTCAAACTCTGTCAGGTTGGATGCGGAGTGTCTCTGCACAGCAATTTTCTAGTCTTTCCAGATATGTTTGATCGGGTTCAAGTCCGGGCTCTGGCTGGACCACTCAAGAACATTCAGAGACTTGTCCCAAAACCACTCCTGCGTTGGTTTTGGGTGTGTGCTGAGAGTCGTTGTCCTGTTGGAAGGTGAATCTTCACCCCAGTCTGAGGTCCTGAGCACTCTAGAGCAGGTTTTCATCAAGGATCTCTCTGTACTCTCTGGAGTGGCTTCCGTCTGGCCACTCTACCATAAAGGCCTGTTTGGTGGAGTGCTGCAGAGATGGTTGTCCTTCTGGAAGTTTCTCCCATTTCCACTCTGGAGCTCTGTCAGAGTGACCATCTTGTTCTTGTTCACCTCCCTGACCAAGGCCTTTCTCCCCGATTGTTCAGTTTGGCCGGGCGGCCAGGTTTAGGGAGAGTCTTGGTGGTTCCAAACTACTTCCATTTAAGATTGATAGAGACCACTGTGTTCCTGTGGACCTTCAAAGCTGCAGTCATTTTTTGGTACCCTTCCCCAGATCTGTGCCTTGACACAATCCTGTCTCGGAGCTCTATGGATAATTCCTTCGATCTCATAGCTTGGTTTTTGCTCTGACATGCACTGTCAACTGTGGGACCTTATAGAGGCAGGTGTGTGCCTTTCCAAATCATATTGTCATGTTTTGTCTTTGATCATCATGTCTTGTCCCTGTGCTTCCCTCTGCTGGTCTTATTAGGTTCTTTCCCTCTTTCTATCCCTCTCTCTCCCCCTTCCTCTTTCCCTCTCTCGCTCTCTCTCTCTATCGTTCCGTTCCTGCTCCCAGCTGTTTCTCATTCTCCTAACGACCTCATTTACTCTTTCACACCTGTCCCCTTATTTTGCCCTCTGATTAGAGTCCCTATTTCTCCCTCTGTTTTCCGCTTCTGTCCTTGTCGGATTCTTGTTTGATGTTTGCTGTTCTGTGTCCTTGTTCCGCCCTGTCGTGTTTTTTGCCTTCTTCAGATGCTGCGTGTGAGCAGGTGTCTATGTCAGCTACGGCCTGTGCCTTCCTAAAGCGACCTGCAGTCTGTGGTCGCGTCTCCAGTCGTTCCTCTCTATTGACGAGAGGATTTCAGTTTCCTGTTTTGGATTACCATTGATAATATCCAGGAGAATCATTATTTGTTTAATACTGGAATAAAGACTCTTGTTTCTATTACGTCGCTTTTGGGTCCTATTCACAGCATAACAGAAGAATCCGACCAAGATGGACCCAGCGACTATGGATTCTCTCAACACTGCCGTCGAGTTCCAGGGAGCAATGCTCGGCAGACACGAGCAGGAATTGTTTGCTGCTCGTCATGCCGTTGAGACCCTGGCCGCTCAGGTCTCCGATCTCTCTGGACAGTTTCAGAGTCTTCGTCTCGTGCCACCAGCTACTTCCTGGTTTCCGAGTCTCCGGAACCTAGGGTTAATAACCCACCATGTTACTCTGGGCAGCCCACTGAGTGTCGCTCTTTTCTCACCCAGTGTGATATTGTGTTCTCTCTCCAGCCCAACACGTACTCAAGTGGAGAGCTCGGATCGCTTACGTCATATCACTCCTTACTGGTCGGCTCGGGAGTGGGGCACAGCTATCTGGGAGGCAAGGGCTGAGTGTTCTAACGATTATCAGAACTTTAAAGAGGAGATGATACGGGTTTTTGATCGTTCAGTTTTTGGGAAGGAGGCTTCCAGGGCTCTGGCTTCCCTATGTCAAGGTGATCGATCCATAACGGATTACTCTATAGAGTTTCGCACTCTTGCTGCCTCCAGTGACTGGAACGAGCCGGCGTTGCTCGCTCGTTTTCTGGAGGACTTCACGCTGAGGTTAAGGATGAGATTCTCTCTCGGGAGGTTCCTTCCAGCGTGGACTCTTTGATTGCACTCGCCATCCGCATAGACGACGGATAGATCTTCGTCACCGAGCTCGTGGAAGAGAGCTCGCGTTAACGGTGCTTCCCCTCTCCGCATCTCAACCATCTCTCCCACCGGCTCAGAGACTGAGCCCATGCAGCTGGGAGGTATTCGCATCTCGACTAAGGAGAGGGAACGGAGAATCACCAACCGCCTTTGCCTCTATTGCGGTTCTGCTGGACATTTTGTCATGTCATGTCCAGTAAAAGCCAGAGCTCATCAGTAAGCGGAGGGCTACTGGTGAGCGCTACTACTCAAGTCTCTCCATCAAGATCCTGTACTACCTTGTCGGTCCATCTACGCTGGACCGGTTCGGCTGCTTCTGCAGTGCTTTGATAGACTCTGGGCTGAAGGTTGTTTTATGGACGAAGCA
>NC_036845.1:3734981-3736517 GCF_002910315.2 Salvelinus sp. IW2-2015
ATATGAAAGGGATAGCAGCATTTTGTCAGACGTCCCTTGTTCAACATGCATATGCTTTAACACAATGCATTATTTGTGTGAACAGATATGAACTTTAACATGTTTTTGAATCACATCAGTAGGGCTAAAAGCCATGAAAGAAACATATAAACAAACAAACAAATAACATGTTTCATACAATTTTTTTATTCACAAATCAAGCTCAATCTTTAGTCATCAATCCACTAAAAAGCTTCAAAAGAACATCTTGGATTATTACTATCTTAGAAACGGAGATGTATTTTGGAACAATCCCACTAAGCTGTAAATATGTTGGAATACTTTCAATTCTCTGGTTTTGTAAAAAGGAGAAATCCCCAAATCATCTTATTGCAGAACAAGTTTTTTTTGTTGCAAAAAACTGGGTCGTTTTAGTTGATTTACCTGTTACCCAAGGCTTTTCATTTATTTCCAGAGGCAGACGCTCAAACGACATTTCTAAAAATAAGAAATGAAATCTGGACCAGCGGCTTAGAGATCCTGCAGCAGCTACAGAAACCGAACAGAGAGAGAGGGGCAGTGTTAGCAGTAGATAATCACATTATATTACATAGGCCTAACATTGTTAGAATCATTACATTGGAATAACACATGAAAATACTTGACAACACGCTAATTCAGTATATGCAGTTAAGAAGTGTGTGTCCCCTTTGCAATCAGTTTAGACATTTACTTAAAACCTCTATCGAGTCACAAACCCGGATCCGGGATCCCCCCCATCAAAAAAGCTGACTAGCATAGCCTAGCATAGCGCCACAAGTAAATACTAGCATCTAAATATCATGAAATCACACGTCCAAGACACCAAATGAAAGATACACATCTTGTGAATCCAGCCATCATTTCTGATTTTTAAAATGTTTTACAGGGAAGACACAATATGTATTTCTATTAGCTAACCACCATAGCAAAAGACACAACTTTTTTTGCATAGGTAGCTATCACAAATTCGACCAAATAAAGATATAAATAGTCACTAACCAAGAAACAACTTCATMAGATGACAGTCTGATAACATATTTATTGTATAGCATATGTTTTGTTCGAAAAATTTGCATATTTCAGGTATAAATCATAGTTTTACATTGCAGCCACCATCACAACTCTCACCAAAGCAACTAGAATAACTATAGAGAGCAACGTGAATTACCTAAATACTCATCATAAAACATTTATGAAAAATACACAGCGTACAGCAAATGAAAGACAAAGATCTTGTGAATCCAGCCAATATTTCAGATTCTTTAAGTGTTTTACAGCGAAAACACAATTTAGCATTATATTAGTTACTACAATAGCCAACCACACAACAGCATTGATTCAAGCCAACAGTAGCGATAACGAATAAACCAGCAAAAGATATTAATTTTTTCACTAACCTTCTCAAACTTCTTCAGATGACAGTCCTATAACATCATATTACACAATACATATATTGTTTGTTCGAAAATGTGCATATTTAGCGGCACAAATCGTGGTTATACAATGAGAATAGTA
>NC_036845.1:3737206-3738673 GCF_002910315.2 Salvelinus sp. IW2-2015
AAACTGACCCTGGAACAGAGCATCGATTTCAGATTTCTCACTTCCTGACAGGAAGTTAGCTGCAACTTGAGTTCTGTTTTACGCACAGATATAATTCAAACGGTTTTAGAAACTAGAGAGTGTTTTCTATCCAATAGTAATAATAATATGCATATTGTACGAGCAAGAATTGAGTACGAGGCAGTTTAATTTGGGAACGAATTTTTACAAAGTCGAAATGGCGCCCCCCTATTGACAAGATTAAAGGGATAGTTTGGGATTTTGGCAATGAAGACCATTATACTACTTCCCCGTAGTCAGACAAACTTGTGGATATCATTTTTACATATCAGGGTCCAGTATGTATTAAGTTAGAGGTTGTTTCGTAAGCAAATGCTAACTCCTAGCATGATCACGAAACAACCTCTATCTTCCTTCACACTTGATGCAGATACATCAAAATGGTGTCCCCGAGTTAATTTGACTCTGGGGAAGTAAATCCGTAACCATCCCTTTAAATAAATAAATACATTTGTAGTAGTTATTCTGTAGCACAGTAATTCCCTGGCTGTGTTGTTTAAGAAGTTTGACCTGCCTATGTATTATATTAACAAGTACAGGACTACAAATCAAGAGACACTAAACGTCTCTTTAAAGCTCAGTATAGACGGAATTCTAAAATGCATACAACTCATTGTGCTGTATGTGACGGCCTTTCAGCAAGGAAGAAAAGAGGGACAACAGCAGAATTCCCTCAAGCATTATGACATACTCAGTAAAAAGCTTTTTTTACATGTTTAATTAAGTCACACTCATATTTTAATAATGAAAAAAACAAATCTCTGAAATACACTTCCTTGTTTTTTAAAAGCACAGTCCACCTGCTCCTTTGAAAGGCTTTACAGATAAACTCAGTGAGAAGCGAAGCCGTGACCCTTCAACCAGTTTGCTGACAAACTCCCTTGTATATTTGCTTTAAATTTTAATTTGCGTTGGTGAATTATTAAGAGTGTTAGAGCTTTGCTCCCCGAGCTCGGAGCTAGCCATGCAACAGCAGAGCAACAGCAACACTCCATTCATATTCGTATGCAGGGCGACTCTCCACAGTCACCATCCTGCTTCCAAATATTTTGATGATACCTGACAAACACTTTGAAGATTCATTTGATTGTGGATCTTTCAAAATGCAGAGTGCCTCTGTGAATATATGAAACAACCTGTGTGTTTTGTGTTAGATCATAAGAGCGTAATGTAATGATGAGCAGGGCCATTGACCACTTCATAGACAATGCTGTCTCCTTTCTTCTACTGGTCCACAGATACCGATATACTGTACACATACACACGCGCAACACCACAGTAAACACACACATACAGTACGACGGAACACACACACAGGACTGGCCTGTAATAGCAAGTTTTACTCTCATCTCTCTCCTTGTTTGTTAGGTTACACTTCACACTCCACCTCTCGATGCCGTTTACTCT
>NC_036845.1:3742824-3778947 GCF_002910315.2 Salvelinus sp. IW2-2015
TGCTATGCCTGACTGTATGAAGCTTACACTCCAAAACCTCCCCAGCCTCTGCGGAGAGATAGTGTACGCAAAATGAGACCCCACATCTCAGAGGTCTTGGAGAAACGCACCAAGACAGGGGGAATCACAAAGACAGGCACATCTCAGATGTTAATTTAAAAAGGAAGGATATCTCTCACGCTTTTTCATCCCCCTCTTAGCTCAATGTTTAGATCTCGAGAGGACCCTCCAAAATATCTAAGGAAGGGATATCTGTTTGTCTTTTTCCTCTCTCTCTGGAGGAGACGACAGTGTTTCACTTCTGACTGTGTGTGTGTGTGTGTGTGCTCCATATTGATCCATTATCAGAAGCATCCATTTCATTTCTAGCATAGACAGCTTTTTATAATATATGACCTCCTCTGGCATCAAGGTTACAGTGGCTTTATTAGGAAGGTTAAACAAACACCCAATACAATGCAGACTGCAGGTTGTGCAGATAGTGCCTACTAGAGGAGATACCCTCTCGATTTTAATTTGCTCAAAATTGTTGTCAAATTTCCTTTTTCCAGGTTCGATATCACTTAAGCGGGCGCTTTCACAGACCCGTCGTCTGAAAATCAATAGGAGTTAGTCATCCTTACAAAAGGACATGCACAGCGGCTCGATATGGTTCAGTCACAATAACCGACTCTCACACACAGGGTAGACAAGACACCATCATCTCCTGGGATAAACCATTCACCTCCTGGGCTAAACCATTTAACAGGACTTCCATGTAAGAATTGCATCCAAACAAGAGTTAAATCAAGGCCAGTTTGTATTTTGTGTTGAGCTCTGCAATGTGAGCTCTTCATCTGCAGTACCTTGTCAAAAGTAGTACTTCTAGTGCCAGTGCACACCCATTATGAGTGAAGGTCCTGTTAGAGGACAGCTCGTTTGTAGAGGTGTCATTGTTTCTGTTGAACAGCTGAGTCAGCCAGCGAGCCCTAAGTGCCCACAGTAAGACTGTCATATAAAACCAGCTGCCAGCGCCTGTAACTGGCTCTGTCTCTAGTCTTGAAGCAAGGGACGGTAACTCACAAGGACTACAGGTTTCTACCTGGTCTCTCTAGCATGGTGGGTCAAAACATTGCACAATAAAACTGCAGAAGCATTCAACAACATTAAATTATATATCTAATTATATTTGGAGTAGAACACCTTCTAGTTCAGAAAGTATTCACACTACTTAACTTTTTCCACATTTTCTTATGTTGAATTGAAAATGGAAAAAAAWTTGATTTTGTTTCACTGGCATATACACAATACCCCATAATGCCAAAGTGGAATTATGTTTTTAAAAATGTTTACAATTTTATTAAAAATGAAAAGCTGAAATGTCTTGAGTCAATATTTATTCAACCCTTTTGTTATTGTTAAGCCTAAATTCGTTCAGGAGTAAACATTTGCTTAACAAGTCACGTAAGTTGCATGGACTCACTCTGTGTGCAATAATGGAGTATAACATGATTCTGAAGGAGTACCTCATCTCTGTACCCCACACATACAATTGTTTGTAAGGTCCCTCAATCGAGCAGTGAATTTCAAACACAGATTGAACCACAAAGACCAGGGAGGTTTTCCAATGCTTCGCAAAGAAGGGCACCTATTGGTAGATGGGTTTTAAAAAAGCCGACATTCAATATCCCTTTGAGTATGGTGAAGTTGTTAATTACACTTTGGACGGGGTATCAATACACCCAGTCACTACAAAGATACAGGCATCCTTCCTAACTCAGTTGCCGGAGAGGAAGGAAACCCCTCAGGGATTTCACCATGAGGTGAGTTTAATGGACGTGATAGGAGAAAACTGAGGATGGATCAACAACATTGTAGTTACTCCACAATACTAACCTAAATGACAGAATGAAAAGAAGGAAACCTGTACAGAATAAAAAATATTCCAAAACATGCATCCTGTTTGCAACAAGGTACTTAAGTAATAATGCAAAAAAAAGTGGCAAAGCAATTCACTTTTGGGGGGCAAATCCAATACAACACATTACTGAGTAACACTCTCCATATTTTCAAGCAAATTGTTGGCTGCATTATGTGATGGGTATGTTTGTAATCAAGAAGGACTGGGGAGTCTTTCAGGATAAAAAAACAAACGAAATGGAGTAAGCACAGGCAAAATCCTAGAGGAAAACCTGGTTCAGTCTGCTTTCCACCAGACACTGGGAGATGAATTCCCCTTTCAGCAGGACGATAACCTAAAAAACAATGTTCCTGAGTGGCTGAGTTAAGAGTTTTGACTTAAATCTACTTGGAAATGATTGTCTAGAAATGATCAACAACCAATTTGACAGAGCTTGAAGAATTTTCAAAACAATAATCGGCAAATGTTGCACAACTCATTATGGGGTATTGTGTGTAGATGGGCCAGATTTGTAAAAATTCAGGCTGTAACACAAAATGTGGAATAAGTCAAGGAGTATGAATACACTGTAGGGGATTATCTGTGTCTGCTTTATATGTGGCCAATAAACTGTTCCTATATGCTTTAGCTAACAGTCAAATTCCCAGTCTAGTGGGGGGTTGTATTGGATTGGAGTGACGTATCATGGGATGTAGGTTGAAAGGTTAAGACTCTCAGTGTCATAGGAAGTAAGCACTGAGCTCTCAGAAAGGCATGACAAACTTAATTTACCCAAATGTCATCTTTGTCAAGGTCAGCGCCTTTAAACTGATTGGCCTCGCCGTAGTTCAGGAGTTCCTGAATGGAATAGCACCATTTATGTCAGGATTCTCCTCTCATTTTCCATTGCTCCCTCTTTAACTTTACATTGAGTCATATGGCTGCCTTGGAGCCCACTCTCTACTGGTTGAAGCAATGTACGTCTCTGTGTGTGTGTGTTTGTTTGTGTGTATGTGCGTGTGTGTGCGTATGTTACACACTCTTCGTCCGGCCCCGTCTCCATGTCATCTTCAGCCGTTCGTTGAATAATTATTACCCAGATTACCCTGATTCCTCCTCTCCCTGTGAGCTGTGTAGCAGCCTTTGTTCCCACCCAGCCGATGAGACAGTCTGGCCTCACCGTACATAACGCTCCTCAAACAGACGTGAAGAGGAATCACCTCCTAGACTCCCGCTATGGAGACAGGTGTTGTTAAACATTAAAGCAGAGATMTTCATTCATGCTATGTCTGGCATATGGTTGGCTACCTGGGTGCTGTAGATCGACATTCCATGATTCACTCAATCAACTAAGCAATAAATCAATAGATCCATTAATCAAGCAAGCAAGGAAGCAAGCTATCATAGTGTCTTTAAGTATGGTACTCTAATAGATGAGTTGATTTTTGTGTGGTGTTAGAGCCATTACAATGATCTACAGAGAAGAGGTTGAGAAAAGCATGCCCTTGAGATATTCACCAGACCAGACCAGACTGTCTACAGTAACTACAGAAATGGAAGGCTTTTAGGTGAGGTACGGTAGCATGTTGCCTTCGAGACTGCTTTTGTGTGAAATATGAATTTATTTAACTGTATTTCACAGAATGTACACGCTAGACGAAGGTGTGTGTTTATAATATTAGAATATTATGTACTGTTTGTGCAATGTCGTCCCTGACTTAATTGAGACAAGCATGCAGATGAAAGCAGTGAGTTGTCGAGGACGCCACACACACAAACAAGGTAATTATTATTACAGAGTAAGGCTATTGCCCTAGGTGCTGTTTGGAGAACAGGCGGAGAGAAAGAGWGGTGGAGAGATGCTACACAGCCRTGAAAGAAGARCTGAATGTTTTATTCATCCCAGGGAAAGAGAGAGAGGAAGAGGGAGAGATAGGAAACGAAACCAACCTTTCTTCAGTAATCCTCAGAGGATATGAGACAACTGTCGTGGTGTCACAGTAATCCATATACACACACACACCTGAAAATGGCCACACACTCACATAAACACACACACTTACACAGCCTCAAAAACACCCCACCTTACAGATGTGTCACCACGTCACATGCCTCCTCAGATTCTATTTTCCACCTCATCTATCCTGACTCATACTGGTGTTGTACCTTCTATTCCCAATATCACAAGTAGATATTACTGTGAGGGGAGATGGTGGGGTGTCTGTGTGTGATTATGGACCTTCCCTGCCTAGCCTACCTCTGTAACTGGGCTCATCTCTCACTCACCTGCCCATGTGCTGAGTTGAGCTACCGCAGTTATTGAAAGGAATCTCTCAATGATAAGGGACATGTGGTGTGTGAGTGTGCCTGCGTGTGTGCATGTGTGCGTGTTGAGTTGTGAGGATAACGTGTTTATGACCGTGACAAACCATGCACAAGTGTGTGTGTTTGTTATGTACACTATGTTCATGTGACCTTGTTCTTGTACTGACACTTTCTTCTTTTGATCTAAAAGCCAAGTAGGAGGAGCTCTCCAGTGGGTTATGCCTTTTAGCCAGTCCTCTACCCCTCCCTGTATTCATCTATTCAGCCACATGGATATCTAGGGATACTTCAGCAGGCCATTAGCATCTTCTMTCCTCAATAACTTTGAACCACTCAATTACAGGTACTGGTAATGTTAGCACTGTCCTGGACTCAGGTATAACCTGCTACACATCAGTTGAGTGTGAGTGTGTTGAACGTCAACACTCAGAGAGGTGTGAGGACCACTCAGCTGCTATAAAGTCCATTGAAGTTCCTCTGGTCTAACTGCTTGGCTGTTATTGATAMTGAATGCTGTAACAGCTTTAACTGGCTTTTGTTGTTTTTGTGTAAATGGTCGAGAGAATCTACATCACGACAGGTTCTCCCAAAACTATTTTTTGACCGATGACACGGKGGTGGGTGCTACGCAGGCTTTAAAAGAGGATAATATGTAAATGATGCAGGAAGGAAGTGAATATTCAGAAGCTAATTCAACTACGATCTCTTTGCCTCCTCCAATATGGCGTCAATCTGCTGTGCATTAACAGTTAGCCCTGGGTGATCATTACCCAAGCACCCCCTCTGCGGGAGGTTGGTACTGAGTAACTGCGGGAGGCTGGTGCTGAGTAAAAATCTTCTCCTCCACTCTCTCCCGCTCCGGAATAAAGAAGGGAAGAAGAGAAGAGAGGAAGAGTGGGAAATGAAATCAATCTTCATGTTCTCTGTCTTCTTCCCCCCYSCCTCCCTTTACCACATGCCAGTCGCTGTGAGGCAGAGTGATGAAACGGTAATTATTTGTCACTTTTAATTGTCCTCTTCCAAACTCTCCGTTCATCAACGTCCCACACTAACACGTGGTTGTGGCCTTTTAGTTTGACCACTTTGCCCATTCTATAAAGAAAACTTTGCATTAAACTCCTATAAAATGCCAAAGCTTATTGTTTTGGTAATTGTTTTCAACTAGGCTCAGTCATGGAGCATAATGTCTGGGATGAGAGGGCTCKGAATGCATTTAGACATTATTAACTCTCTGTAACGACTTTCCTCTTCTTCTGACGAGGAGTAAGAGATATCGGACCAATATGCAGCGTGGTAAGTGTCCATTTTAATATGTAAAACTGAACACTACAAAAATACAAAATAACAAAGTGAATGAACAAATGAAAATCGAAACAGTCCCGTATGGTGCAAACACAGACACAGGAAACAACCACCCACAAGGCTACCTAAATATGGCTCCCAATCAGAGACAACGACTGACACCTGCCTCTGATTGAGAACCATACTAGGCCAAACACATAGAAATAGAACAGAACAAAACATAGAAAAAACAACATAGAATGCCCACCCCAACTCACGCCCTGACCAAACTAAAATAAAGACATAAAAAAGGAACTAAGGTCAGAACGTGACACTCTCAATGGCTGCATTTAGACAGGCAGCTCAATTCTGATCCTTTTTTTTCACTTGACTGGTCTTTTGACCAATCAGATCAGCTCTGAAAAATATATGATGTGAAAAGATCTGATGTGGTTGGTTAAAAATAAATTTGTTGAGAAAAAAATAAATAAATTGGGCTGCCTGYGGAAATGCAGCCATTGAGTCCCTTTGATGTAGGATCAGTTCAGGGTGACACTAAACCATCTCTGCTAAATTGTGTGTGTGCTTGAGTGCCTGCATGTGTGTGTCTCAGTGTCGAGTACATCCGATAGTTCTACATGAATAAAATGTTGTACCATTCCAGTAAATCTGCTTGTTAAAAAATCCCCCTCCGTCCTGTCTGTGTGAAAAATACCCCAGGAAAGAGAGCTGATCAATCATTATGCCACAAACAGACTGCAGGTGACATGCTTGCCAGGTGAACCACATGCAGCAATATATCAAGGGTGTGACAGGTACGTTAGAGAGCGGGAGAAATTCAGTCAGAGTCACTCCAGAGTCACACATTTTATTTCCTGCTGGCCATGAGTGCATGGCTGCCTGGGAAAATATAGATATAGCACGCTTACACATACAGATGCACGTGATTTCACACGCACACACACACACAAGCTAGCATGTACATATGCGCACACATTGATTGTACTTTCTGTGACGGACCCAAACACCATTCCAATAACATACAGAAAAACACAAACAGCCCGCATTGTTACCGCTGATGTTGGAAGATCAAGTCAGAGTGACCCCATAGGTCCTGCTCCTCTTCAGAGTCCTTCCTTCACCTTTTCTCTCTGCTCCACTGACACTGTTGACAGTATGGATTACAGCACTATGTCCCTCGCTTCTCGCTCCCCTCTCTGAAACCCATTACACATTCCAACACTCAATCGATAGTGTAGTTAGAATACGTCAATCAAAAAAGTCTTAGAGGGGGGAAATCATGGTTAAAAATAATTACTATTCCAATATGGTACATTAGCATAATAGAGAAGTATTCCATGTGATATAATTAGGGGTATTATTAAGCAGGGGGATGATTGGAAGCTTGGATCCTATTCAGTAATGACAGATGTGGTGTGATTGTGATGTCGTTGGCTGGCAGAGGGCTGTGCCAACCTACCTCTTGATAGCACAGAGTGGGTACAGAGGAGAGGAGAGAGAGGAGAGGAGAGGAGAGGAGAGGAGGAGGAGAGGAGAGAGAGGAGAGGAGAGGAGAGGAGAGGAGAGGAGAGGGAGAGGAGAGGAAGAGGGAGAGAGAGAGAGGAGAGAGGAGAGGAGGGAGAGGAGAGGGGGAGAGGAGAGGAAAGAAGAGGGGGAAGGAGAGAGAGGAGAGGAGAGGAGAGAGAGGAGAGGAGAGGAGAGGAGGAGAGGAGAGGAGCCATCCTTACTACTGCATCTTCCGTTCTCCTGTTATATTGAGGGATTGATTATTGGTGACTTACAGAGCCCTCAGTTCAGGCCAACCTCATCCATTGGGTCCCTCCTCCATACCTCATGGATGTCCTGGATTTAAGACAGACGTATAGGGATGAGATTGGACGACATCTGGGTTGTATAGTGCAAACATTAATGTCTGAACCATAGCATCCGAGTATGCAAAAACGTAGTGTCAACATTAGTTCCCAGACCCAAAGTAACACCATTAGATCCCAGGCCTAATCAAAGAACCACGAAAGCTTATAGAGAGAGAGAATAGAGAGAATAGAGAGACGGAGAGAGAGAGACAGAGAGACAAGAGAGAGAGAGACGGAAGAGGGAGAGAGAGAGAGAGGAGAAAGGAGAGGGAAGAGAGCGGAGGGGGGAAGAGAGAGAGAGAGAGAGAGAGAGGACAGAGAAGAAGAGCCAGAGAGAGAGAGAGAAGAGAGAGAGAGAGAGAGAGAAGCGAGAGAAGAGAGAGAGGAGAGAAGAGGAGACAGGAGAGGAGAGGAGAGAGGAGGCAGAGAGAAGATGAGAGAAAGGAAGAGAGAGAAGAGAGAAAGAGAGGAGAGAGGAGGGAGAGAGGAGGAGAAGAGATGACGAGAGATGAGAAGATGAGAGAAGGAGAGACCCAGAGAGACAGGGAGAGGAGAGGAGAGAGAGGAAGGGAGAGAGAGCGAGAGCAGCGAGAGAGGAGAGAGAGAGAGGAGATGAGGAGGCCGAGGACGAGAGAGAGAGACTGCGTGGTGAGTGAGGAGAGAAGACGAGAGAGAGAGAGAAGAAGAGAGAGACGAGAGAAGAGAGAGAGAGAGACAGGAGAGAGACAGAGAGAGACGAGAGAGAGAGAGGACAGAGGGAGAGGAGAAAGAAGAGAGTGTTTTTGAATCTGGTCGAACTGCTGCTTTATCTTGCGTCAGGTACGCAGTTGCAAATGAAGAAACTTGCTTTCTTCAAACGTAGCCTACCTGCGTTAAATAAAGGTGAAAAAAAATAAATAAATAAAAGAGAGAAAGAGAGGCATGCAAGGAAATATGTGTGATAAGGCTGCATCATTTGTGTGGTCTGGGCTCAGTGAAAGTGAAAGGTACAGTACTTTAAACCATTTAGAACTAATTAACCAGTTTTAAAAACACTCCATTATCTTTCTGCCTGTGCCCACTTGGGTACATTATTTATTTTTACCCATGGACCCGGAACGCTCTGAAATTAGTTTTAATTATCAAAAAATACTTCCCCTACGTGCCCCCCCCCCCCCCCCCCCCTCGGCTCTCTCTTCCTCTCTCTCTCTCTCTCTCTCTCTCTCTCTCTCTCTCTCTCCTCTCTCTCTTCTCTCTCTCTCTCTCTCTCTCTCTCTCTCTCTCTGCTCTCTCTCTCTCTCCTGGGTTATTTTAGTACAGGTCTTCAAAGGTTATAAGAGAAAAGAAGAAGAAAAAAAACAATTTTGTAAATCCATTATTTACTTGTTAAAATGGTCTGTTTAAGGATTATGTGGCATAACTAATTTCCCATGTATGCAAGACCGGCCGGCAGGCCGGCGGCATGAGCTTTGTTAAATCAATATATGCCAGTGCTTGGCATTGGCCATATGCATAACTTGCTTTCTAAATGTAACGCAAAGTGGCAGGAGGCGACGTTTTAATACAAACGGCTCCATTGTTTTTTCTCTGCCAGAGGCTCACCAGTCAGAGGTATGGCCCCAGTCTTCCTGCCGAGGCTGGGTAAAAATTAACCCTTGCATGGTATGGTTTCTTTCAAGTCTAATCTTGCTGGTTTTTGGAAAACCCCATGACACAAGATAGGGAGGCTGTCCTCTTCTGGCTAAACAAAGATACAAGCCGGATAGTATCGCGCTGTGATCATGAAATTCATATCAAACAGAATGTGAATTAGCAATTCCAGTGATGTGTCAGATCTAATTCATGTGTTAAATAAAAGACTGCAGTGATCCTAAGGTAGAGAAGGCTGGTTTATGACTGATGTGTATCATATCATTACATGTGCATTACATTCAGTGTTTGTTCACTGGGGACCAGTTTATATAATTACCACAAGAGAAAATGGAGTGATGGTCCAAAGGCCAAAGCTGATGAGCTATGGAATAATATTTTTATTACAGGACGGTCCACTCACTGTATTGCTCTTCTCTCTCTCTCTCTTCTTTCTCCTCTCTCTCTCTCTCTCTCTCTCTCTCCTCTTCTCTCTCTGCTCTCTCTCTCTCTCTCTCGCTCTCTCTCTCTCTCTCTCTCTCTCTCTCTCTTTCTCTCTTCTCTCTCTCTCTCTCTCTCTCTCTCTCTCTCTCTCTCTTCTCTCGCTACCTCCTTTTCTTCCCGAAGAAAGGAATGCTCTCCCATGGGAGTGGTGTTTATCCTTCATTTGGAAGGCCAGGCATTCTTCTGTTAAAATATGGAGGGGTAACGCCACACCACCTCCTTTCAGGTTACAAATAAGGACATGGCTCATGAAAAACACAACTATTTAATCATGGTTCTCTGAAAGGCCCCAAAAACGTCCTGTTTTTTAGTTTCTTACCCTGGTCTAACATTTTTCCTTGATTTGAAATAGGGCTAGGAGTGTTACTGTAGTTGCTGGTCCATGTGCTGAAAACACGCCAGCGTGAATGTAGGTGTTGTCCATGGTGCTGGAACAAACCAGAGCATGTCTGGGCTGTCCATGTAGCTGAAACATGGCCAGGCGAGAGTCTGTCGGTTCATAGTGCTAACTACAAGGGAGGGGACCAAGCCATTAGCCAGAGTTTGCCCTTGTTACCCCAGAATACACCTCCTCATCTCAATTGAGAATATGATTGAGTGTTATTTAATTAAGCCACTCTCTCTTCATTCCCACCCTTTCCTCCAGCTCCCCCCCCCCCATCACATCCCCCCTCCTCATAGCAGGAGGAGACCCTCTCCCTTTGGCTTGGTATACTTTTCTAGGGGCGCAGGCAAGGGGCCGGTGATTTATAAATTCCTACATGGTGCTCTAATGCCCACTTTATTGGGAGGGTCTAAAGCAGAAATAATTAAATTTAAGCTAGTGATTGGATGACACCACACACACAGACAGGCCTGTGGTAGGGAGAGCTTTTTCACTTGTACTGTGTAATCAGCAGGACAGATGCATGAAGGCTCTAATTACCGTATCAGGGTGTGTACGCTAGTCAAAACCCCTTCTGCTCTCCAAGGGCTCTGGTTCTCCTCCCTGCACTAATACATGGCTGACATTAGATCACATCAACACATCCAGGAAGGGGGGAGCGAAGGAGCGATGAGCATTTACCCATCATGAAGCATCTAAAAATTAAACTGTGCATGGCATTGTTATAGGTTAGATTACAGTAAACATGGAGCCCCCATAACATCAACTATCAAGAGAAAGTAATGGGTATTTGTGATGTGACTTCACAGAGCAGGAGAGTATGAGTTAAAGGGTATGAGTAAGAAATTGGCTAATACTGTATTTGGTACCAGTGTATGTACCACAGATGAGAGGGGAGTTGCTCTGATTTTGATTAGCTAACAATCTCTCTCTCTCCTCTCTCTCTCTCTCATATCAGACCTGTAAACACACAACACACACACTCCATGGTGGCCGCGGGTTCACACGAGATGGCCTGCAGTGTCCCATTCCTCCAGCTCCTCCAGCTCTGTTGATTTGCCGTTTTATTCTGTTACAGCCCAGATATAATTGACAAGAGACAGTAGCATTTATTCAAGCGAAGCAGCTCTCAGACCGTCTGCTCTCTCTAGAGAGAACACTTAGAAACACTCACCACACTCAACACACTACAAATACAAACACACAGAGAGAAAGACCAACACACACACACAGATACACACACAAACAAAAACACATAGCACACAGAAACACACAGACACACAGACACACAGATACACACACAAACAAAAACACATAGACAACTAAACACACAACACACACACAGCACACACACACACACACACACACACACACACCACACACACACACACACACACACACACACACACACACACACACACACACACACACACACACACACACACACACACACACACACACACACACACACACATGCACCAAACACATTCACACACTCATTGACACACAGACACCCACACATACACAGACACACACACACAGACACACAGCCACACACACACACAAGTATACAGACAACGAACAAACACACACACACACAAACACACACATACAAACAAAACAGGACACATGCACAAACACACACACTCACTGACACACAGACACACACACACACACACACATACACACACCACACCACACAACACACACCACAACACACACACACACACACACACAGACAGAACCACAGCCACACAGACACACGAAACAAACACACACATACAAACAAACAGAGACACACGCACAAACACACGCACACACACTCACTGACACACAGATACACCACACACACACATACACAGGCACACGCACAAAACACACACACACACAAACACACACACGCTCACTGACAACAGAGACACCAACACACACACACATATATTATATATTAAACACAAGCACTTGTTGAACACATATACACACTGAGTGTACGAAACATTAAGAACACCTGCCCTTCCATGACATACACTGACCAGGTGAATCCAGGTGAAAGCTATGATCCCCTATTGATGTCACTTGTTAAATCACTTTTACAGTTTTTTACAATCACTTTGGCACTAATTTCAGAACCTTGTGGTCATTTTTCAAAACTCTAGACACAAAACTCAAAACGCGTCATCACTTGTAAACACAGGCTGTTCCAATGTTCAAAACATGCATTGTGCATCATATTTTAAAGAACCTTGCACTTGCAGAATCATTGGTTCAAAACTCATTTATCATGAAATACCATTGGAACATTCATTTAGATCACCCACACACAAGATACGATAGTTTCACTGTGTAGTTGTTCGTACCTCTGAATCATTAAATATTGTACTACAAAATATGTGATACATGTTTCATTATGCTACTACACGTAAATACATCACTGAAAAAGGACTAGTAGAGAGAATACTACAGACACAGTGGAATCATTGAACAAAATATGAAATTCATTGATGAAATACAATAAAATAACAACATAGGTTTCTTTGAATCAAAGCAAAAATTATTCGCTACAAAAAAATTTAAAACAGTTAAAGGTCAACTGCAGTGTTCCTCACCTGGCTTACTGTAAAAACCAGAACAAAAGATTGATTACTGTACTTCTATATTTCCATCAATCCTGTCTTGTGGATTTGGCCACAGGTTCTCATCCACATCACAATGGATGTTTTCATTAGCCAAACATCTTGGGAAGAATCTTTGGGCATGGCAAATCCTGGCCTGACACTGGTCTGCCGTGATGACATTGCATGCGTCATCCATGGCCTGGAGAAGGGTGGCTTGTTCGTGAGGGCGCCTATCATATACCTTCCACCTCCATGTCGAGAAACATTCCTCAATCGGGTTAAGGAAAGGAGAGTATGGGGGTAAGTACAGAGGGGTAAATTGTGGATGGGCCTGAAACCATGCTTGCACCATTTGAGCATGGTGGAACCTGACATTATCCCACACAATGACATAGGTCATGCCATCAGCTCTACAGACCTGATTTAGCTCATCAAGGAAGGTTACATTTGAACAGCGAATCATGTGGCTGCCTGCAACTCAATATATAGAGTATGTAGAGTAGAGAGCTTTAGATGTTGTTCGACCAAACATTAGAACGGACAAGATGCGTAATCTAAGCAACTTTGACCGTGGTATGATTGTTGATGCCACACATGGTGATTCCAGCATCTCAGAAACAGCTGCCTTCCTGGGATTTTTACGCACTACAGTCTCTAGAGTTTACAGAGAATGGTGCGATAAACAAAACACATTCACTGAGCGGCAGTTCTGTGGGCAAAAACACCTTGTTAATGAGAGAGGTCAGAAGAGAATGTCCAGACTCATTCAAGCTAACAGAAAGGCCACAAACGCTCAAATAACAGCTGTTTAAAACAGTGGTGTGCAGAAGGGCATCTCTTAACGTACAGCACCATGAATAATTCTGKCTGTTGTGGAGGCAAAACGGGGTCCTACCCAGTACTAGATAGGTGTACCTAATAAAGTGGCCGGTGAGTGTACAGTAATGTCACATTTGAAAACATGGTCTGGAAAAGTGGTACATGGGACCATAGAAACAGTGTCTAATAAAGAATGATGATGAAATATTACAGCCATAGATAATGTAGTCCAATTGGTTCATGTTCCACAGTAATTGGTGTCAATGGATCTCGTTATCCTGAAACTTTCATGATCTAAACATGGAATATTGTTTGTCAGTTTCCATAAAACTATGCATTAAGWGTAAWKCAACAGTTACTTATCATTTTGAGCAGTYGTWTCAATTGATAGTTAGATCATTGWAATKMAATKAATAGACAGTCATCTCAGATGTAATGTGTGAATTGCATTTTGAAATGGTAATACTTTGATGTTAAGTTGTGTCATTTTGAACAGGTGATTTTAGTTCAATGAACAAATGATCTTAGCTTTATGTGTATTGTATCCAAGCAATTGGAAAAGTGTTAGAGTTTAGAAAAAATTGCATTTTGATCATTGGTTGTGAGTTTTGTGTCTAGAGTTTAGAAAAATTACATCAAGGTTCCCGAAATTAGTGTCAAAAGTGATTGTAAAAAACTGTAATTAGTGCAGACGAAGGGGAGGAGACAGGTTAATTGTTAAGCCTTGAGACAATATCGATTGTCTATGTGTGTCGTTCAGAGAGTGAATGGGCAAGACAAAAGATTGAAGTGCGTTTGAATGGGGTAGTAGGTGCCAGGCGCACCGATTTGTGTCAAGAACTCCAACGTTGCTGGGATTTTCACGCTCATCAGTTTCCCGTGTGCATCAAAAACGGTACACCACCCAAACAACATCCAGACAACTTGACACAGCTGTTCTGAGGGCAAAACCGGGGAGTGCAACTCAATATTAGAAAGGTATTAGGATGCTCAGAGACAGAAATTCTAACATAAAACATTGTTGTCACACCCTGATCTGTTTCACCTGTCCTTGTGCTTGTCTTCACCCCCTTCCAGGTGTCGCCCATCTTCCCCATTATCCCCTGTGTATTTATACCTGTGTTTTCTGTCTTTCTGTGCCAGTTCGTCTTGTTTGTCAAGTCAACCAGCGTTTGTGTCCCTGCTCCTGCTTCTCCCAGTCTCTCTTTTGCTCGCCCACCTGGTTTTGACCCTTGCCTGTCCTGACTCTGAGCCTGCCTGCCCGACCACTCTGCCTTCCCCAGACCCTGAGCCTGCCTGCCGACCTGTACCTTTGCCCCACCTCTTGATTATATCCAGGGAGCTCTCACCTGGGCTACTGCTGTATGGGAACAACAGCCGGCCATTTGCGTTAGCCTTGAGGGTATCGTGGGAGAGGTGAAGAAGGTTTTTGATGCCCCGTTCTCCGGGAGAGAAGCTGCCCGGAAGCAGACTATGCTATGGATTTCCGTATTTTGGCAGCGGAGAGTGCTTGGAACCAGGAAGCGCTGTTCGATATGTTCCTGCACGGCGTCTCTGAGGAGGTCAATTACAAGCTTGCTGCTCGGGAGTTACCTATGAATCTCAATTCCCTCATCGCTTTGACCATCTGAATCGATGGGCGATTATGGGAACGACGGAGGGAGAGGAAATACGATTTCACTTGCTCGTCCAGGGATTCCACCTTGCCTTCGAAGTAATCACGGAAGTGCCCGGCGGTCCCGTTGCCGAGAGAACCTGAGGCTTCCCGACCTCCCCCGTTAGTTGCCGAAGACGGCTGAGTCACCGCTTCACGAGCATATGCAACTAGGCAGAGTGGGCTGTCGCCAGCACAATGGCAACACAGGATCAACACGAAGAGTTGTCTGTATTGTGGGACTTTGGGTCATTTTGTGTCCTCTTGTACTTTAAAAGACCAGGCTCACTGGTAGGAGCTAGTACTCTGGTGGTCCATATAGGAAACTTTTCTGCTTCCCTTGCTCGCACCCCTTTTCATGCCATTCTGCTGTGGGGAAACCAGTCTAAATCTCTCCGGGTCCTCAT
The DNA here is from genome assembly GCF_002910315.2 of Salvelinus sp. IW2-2015. Classification (NCBI taxonomy): domain Eukaryota; kingdom Metazoa; phylum Chordata; class Actinopteri; order Salmoniformes; family Salmonidae; genus Salvelinus; species Salvelinus sp. IW2-2015. The sequence continues at coordinate 3,758,176 of NC_036845.1, forward strand.
TGACTCTGGGGCTGATGAGAGCTTTTTGAACGCTACCCTGGTTTCCCCCCACTCAGCCTCTCTCCATTCCCATGGATGTTAGAGTGCTGAATGGGCGCTCTATAGGCCAGGTCACTCACAATATACCACTCCCATCAATTTACGGGTGTCAGGAAATCACTGCGAGACTATTTAATTTCTGCTCATCAACTCTCCTCAGATTCCCGTGGTTTTGGGTCCAGCGACACAAATCCTCTCATCAACTAGTCTATTGGTGCCATCATAAGCTGGAGTCCGTTCTGCCATGCCCATTGTCTGAAGTCAGCGCAGCCCACCCCGGGACGTCTTTCTGAGGGCTCGGCAAGGTCCCCCGGACCTCTCCGCCAACACCGCAGAGTACCAGGACCTCCGGGAGGTGTTCAGCAAGGCCCGGGCCACGTCGCTTCCGCCGCACCGACCCAATAACTGCGGGATTGACCTTCTTCCTAGCATCACGCTGCCCTGGGGACGTCTGTACTCTCTGTTGGGACCGGAGACCAAGGCTATGGAGACCTACATTGGGAACTCCCTAGCTGCAGGATTTATCCGTCCCTGTTCGTCTCCCGCCGGCCCAGGGTTCTTCTTCGTGGAGAAAAAAGACAAGACCCTGCGCCTGTGCATTGACTACCGGGGACTCAATGACATTACGGTTAAGAACCGTTACCCGCTACCACTCATCTCCTCGGCCTTAGAGCCGCTCCAGTTTTCCAAGCTGGATCTACGGAACACCTACCACCTGGTGCGGATACGAGAGGGGGACAAGTGGAACACCACCTTCAACATGGCCAGCGGCCACTATGAGTATCTGGTCATGCCTTTTGGCATCACCAATGCCCCTGTTGTGTTCCAGGCTCTGGTAAATTATGTTCTCTGTGACATGTTGAACCGGTTCGTCTTCGTCTACATTGATGACATCCTCGTCTTCTCCTGCTCCCCCCAAGAACACGTGCTCCACGTCTGGCAGGTTCTTCAACTCCTTCTGGAGAATCAGCTGTTAGTGAAGGCGGAGAAGTGCGAGTTCCATCGCTCCACCATTCCATTTCTAGGTTACATCATCTCTGCTGGGAGTGTCCAGATGGATCCCGGGAAGGTGAGAGCGGTGGTGGATTGGCCTGAGCCTATGTCCAGGGTGCAGCTGCAACGTTTCCTGGGATTTATCAACTTTTATCGCTGTTTTATCCGAGGTTACAGTACTCTGGCTTCCCCCCTTTCTGCACTCACCTCTACCAAGGATCCGTTCACATGGACCTCTGCCACTGACTGGGCATTCTGCGACCTCAAACACCGCTTCACCACTGCTCCTATCTTGGTTCATCCGGACCCTTCCCGTCAGTTTGTGGTGGAGACCGATGCTGCAGATGTCGGAGTGGGGGCTGTACTGTCCCAATGTTCTGCCCTGGACTTTAAGCTGCATCCCTGCGCCTTCTTCTTCCACCACCTCAACGCCACGGAGAGGAACTACAATGTGGGGAATTAAGAGCTTCTCACGTGAAGACGGCTTTGGAGGCATGGAGGCACTGGCCGGAAGGGGCGGAACATCTGTTCATTGTATGGATCGACCACAAAAACCTGGAGTATCTCCACACTGCCAAGCGCCTCAACTCCAGAAAAGCGAGATGGGCCCTGCTGTTTACCCAGTTCAACTTTTCCCTCTCTTACCGGCCGGGGTCCAAGAACGTCAAGCCGGTTGCCCTGTCTCGCCGCTATGGCCCCATGGTTACTACCCCAGAGCCCGAGACCATCCTTCTCACCTCGTGCCTGGTGACGGCACTCACCTTGGGTATAGGGAAACAGGTCCGGGAGGTGCAGCGGTCCCAGCTGAACCCTGGGGGGGCCCAAATAACCGGATGTTTGTGCCTGATGCTCTGCGGTCCTGGAGTGGGCCCATTCCTCCAGGCTTGCCTGCCACCCGGGCACCCATTGGACCCTGGCCTTCGTGCGACCACGCTTTTGGTGGCCTACCATGGCTCGCCACGTTTGTCGCCGCCTGCATGGTCGGCGCTCAGAACAAGACTACTCGGCAAGCTCTGGCTGGTCTTCCGCACCACTGCCTGTCCCTCACCGTCCTTGGTCCCACAAATCCCTGGATTTTGACACGGGTCTCCCCCCGTCTGAGGGCAACACTGCAATCCTGACTGTGGTCGACCGGTTTTCTAAAGCTGCTCACTTTATTCCTTTCTCCAAACTACCCTTGGCATATCGCAGGGGCTATTCGATGCTAATGCAGTACACCACAGGATGTTTTTGTGCTGGTCAAGGGCAGTCAGGTCTGGAGTAAACCAAGGGCTATATCTTAACCTGGTTCTAATTTTTTTGAATGGGGCATGCTTATTTAAGATGGTGGGGAAAGCACTTTTAAAGAATAGCCAGGCATCCACTACTGACAGAATGAGGTCAATATCCTTCCAGGTTACCCGGGCCAGGTCGATTAGAAAGACCTGCTCGCTGAAGTGTTTTAGGGAGCTTTTGAAAGTGATGAGGGGTGGTCGTTTGACCGCAGACCCATTACGGACGCAGGCAATGAGGCAGTGATCGCTGAGATCCTGGCTGAAGACAGCAGAGGTGTATTTGGATGGCAGGTTGGTTAGGATGATATCTAAGAGGGTGCCCGTGTTTACGGATTTGGGGTTGTACCTGGTAGGTTCATTGATCATTCGTGTGAGATTGAGGGCATCACGCTTAGATTGTAGGACGGCCGGGGCGTTAAGCACGTCCCAGTTTAGGTCACCTAACAGCACGAGCTCTGAAGATAGATGGGGGTCAATCAATTCACATATGGTGTTCAGGGCACAAATGGGGGCAGAAGGTGCTCTATAGCAAGCAACGGTGAGAGACTTGTTTGGTGGATTTTTAAAAGTAGAAGCTCATATTTTTAGGGCACAGACGTGAATAGTAAGACAGAACTTTGCAGGCTGTCTCTGCAGTAGATTGCAACTCCGCCCCCTTTGGCAATTCTATCTTGTCGGAAAATGTTATAGTTAGGGATGGAAATTTCAGGGTTTTTGGTGGTCTTCCTAAGACAGGATTCAGACAAGGCTAGGACATCCGGGTTGGCAGAGTGTGCTAAAGCAGTGAATAAAACAAACTTTGGCAGGAGGCTTCTAATGGTAACATACATGAAACCAAGGCTTTTACGGTTACAGAAGTCAACAAATGAGAGCACCTGGGGAGTGGAGCTATGCACTGCAAGGCCTGGATTAACCTCTACATCACCAGAGGAACAGAGGAGGGGTAGGATAAGGGTATGGCTAAAGGCTATAAGGACTGGTCGTCTAGTACGTTTGGAACAGAGAGTAAAAGGAGCAGGTTTCTGAGCACGGTAGAATAGATTCAGGGTATAATGTACAGACAAAGGTATGGTAGGATGTGAATACAGTGGAGGTAAACCTATGCATTGAGTGACGATGAGAGAGATATTGTCTCTAGAAACATCATTAAACCATATGAGGTCACCGCATGTGTGGGAGGTGGGACTAAAAGGTTAACTAACAGGCTGACTACACCGCTCACGTAGCGTGCGCGAGCATAGCAAAATAAATTTAGAAATCTAGATTATTCAATTATTGCACCCACACTGCTTGCGCGTGCGCCAACGAGGGTCTGCGTTGCCAAGGGCTAAAATAGAAGTCAGTTCTATTTCTGAAGCAGATTGCGCTGCAAGTCCTGCCCTTCCCATCTCCTCATTGGTTTATAGAAGGAGGTACCAACGTGCCATCTCCTCATTGGTTATACCCGCGTGGGTGACTGAAGACGAGCAAGGTCACTGGCGGTAATGCACCTAWTTTATGAAAGTTGCCAATCGCAATATAAAGTCAAGAGAAGAAAAGGCCTGGAAGGATGAGAGATGACTAGAAACGATTTGGTTGACCTTTTTATGTGTGGATTAATTGGTGGAGTAGAGGACCTTGTGCATTTCAGGTAAAATAACAACTCAATGTTTATATCCCAGGACAAATTAGCTAGCAACAGAAAGCTAGCTAAATAGGACAAATTAGCTAGCAAGTGCAAGCTAGCTAGCTAAATTGGCATAAATGTTTAATGCTTTTCAACCTGTCCCCAAATTTAAATAATTCGTTCATAGTTTGTTTTGATATTTTAACCTGCGTGTCGTGATCGCGTCTGGTGTGGGGGGACAAAATACATTTATGCACGATGGTGCACGCGCGCAGACAGTTTGGGTTCCGTGTAAGGCATATTGAGCAGGGATAGAGGCTCTACAGTGAAATAAGGCAATAATTACTAACCAAAACAGCAATGGACAAGGCGTATTGACATTAGGGAGAGGCATGCGCAGCCGAGTGATCATAGGGGTCCAGTGAGTAGCGATTCAGACAGCTAGCGTGCCGGGGATAGCAAGCTAGCACAAGGGCCTTAGAGGGGAGTCGCGACGGAAGAAGTCTGTTGTAGCCCCCTCGTGTTGTTACGTTGGCAGACCAGTCGTCATGGATCAGCAGGGCTCCGTGTGGTAAAAGGGTCCAGGCCAAATGGCAAAAGAGGTTTAGTGGCCAAAGAATGAGCCTCTTCAGCTAACAGTTCGATATGCTCTAGACAGCTAGCGGGCCGCGGCTAGCAGGCTAGCAGATGGGCATTCAGGGGACGTCGCGAAGGAGGAGCCAGTTGAAAAACCCCCTCGGGCGAATTACGTCTGCAGTCCAGTCATGATGGGTCGGCGGGGCTCCGTATCGGCAGTAAAAGGGGTCCAGGCCAATTGGCAAAATAGGTATTGTAGCCCAAGGAGTGACTGATGGACCTCTTCGGCTAGCCAGGAGATGGGCCTAGCAAAGGCTAATTGGTTCTTGCTTCAGGACAGAGACATTAGCCAGGAGTGGCCACTCGGATAGCAGTTAGCAAGCTGCGATGATCCAGGTGAAAAGGTTCAGAGCTTGCGGTAGGAATCCGGAGATATGGAGAAAAATAAGTCCGATTTGGGCTAAAGGTAGCTGATGACCGCTAGCATAGCGTGGCTAGCTGACTGCTAGGTAGTAGCTAGTTAGCTGGCTAGCCTCTGTTGGGGGTTCCGGTTTAAAAGTAAAGAAAATAGCAGATCCATACCACATTGGGTGAGACGGATTGCAGGAGAGTATGTTGAAGTTAAGGTTAAGAAAAATATAAAAAAATATATGCGAAGAAAAAACATATAAAAAGATATATACACGGGACACGACAAGACGAGGACAAAAGACATCTGACTGCTACGCCTATCTTGGATAGATTTGTAGATATGGCAGCAGGAACCAAAATACAGTAACAATGTCGACATCCCAAATTACACCCTATTCCCTATGTAGTGCACTGTACTACTTTTGACCATGGCTTTTAAGGCTCTGGTCAGAAGTAGTGCACCAGGGCAACATCTCCAACGCTGTGATGTGCTGCTTCTGATAAGGAGAATTCATGTGATCAGTCCTGTAGGTAATTTATTAGAATCCTCAGCCTAATAAGTCTCTTTCAGGAGGCCTGTTCTAGAGTTCCAGAGAGCCACTCTCCTCTATTGTTCCCAGGCTCATTGTTAAGAGGCTCTTTTGTAGCGCCGAGCATCCAGCCGTTCAGCCATAGTGTAGCTCTCTCTCACTGCATCCTTCATCATTAGGAAAGGGGAATCAGAGAGGTGCGGGAGGCTGCCTTAATCAACATCCACATCATCGGCACCCAGGGAACAGTGGGTTAACTGCCTTGCCAGGGGCAAAACAAAAGCACTTTTACCTTGTCAGCTCGGGGATTTGATCCAACAACCTTTTGGATACAGTCCCAATGCTCCTACCCACCAGGCTACCCCAACAGCCGTGAAGCTACAGCTAGAGAAGAACCAGACCCAGGTCCACCTACACCTCCATGGTGCTTCAGTCTCTGCTGCACCTTCATATGCCTGTCCTCTGTGTCTCCTGTGTTATGACAACTAGGGACAACTGGTTCAACTCACTTTACTGAGGAAACAGATCAACAACATTACAGTTGTACAGTTACAGATCACAACAGAATCAGTGTAGTAAAATACACCAGTCTCCTATTTCAACATGGTAGCATTAGAAACCTGCAAATGCTAACATCCAAGTATTTCTATGTACCATGTCTACATATTGTTGTGTAGCACTGCCAATAACACTGTCAATTCCCTGTGTCCATTGTTCTCTATTGTGGTGTGATCACATGACTAGGTTGGGTKCTGTAATCACATGTCATATGTATCCCTGATGGCCATGCTGCTGTGATGCTGTGAGCTGATTGGCCACCTACTGTACTGGAGTCTAATAGCCCCCTGGGCCTTGGTCAAAAGTAGTGCACTATATAGAGACTAGAGTGCCTTTTAGGATGCAAGCTAAATGCTATTTCAGAACACTGCGGTGTATCCAGTGGCGCTTCTGCCTAGACTCAGACTACAAGCTGCGCAAGGGGCAGGGTCTCAACAGCGGATGGATAGCATAGTAGAATATAGAAGGGGCAATTTCAAAATTTGGTAGTGCATCAGCAGGGTTGCTATTGTTATGTCAGTCACTGACAGTCACTCAATTAGCCCATGTCAGCTGATGATCTTTAGATGGTAAGTTAGTCTAGCCAGCTATCGAAACCTTCATGCCCAGGGGCCTTGACCTCCAGGGGCCCCCATTGATTTTGTTAGTTACCCAGATATCGTATGAACATGGTATAAATCAAGCCAAAATTTGCAGAATTGCAGGAAAACCAAATCTCGCTTAGTGCCCCCCAAAAGGCTAGAGGCTGTGTGTGTAACAAGGGAGGTAATGAGGGATTCTGTGGAGTGGTGTGTGGAGTGGTGTGTGGAGTGGATACATGGAATGTCCTAATGTGTCCACATTCATCCATCTCAGAAGTAGAGTTGTTGTCCAGCACAGCAGCTATCCTCTAAGGACAGCAATGAGCTATGGAGCCACATAACCAGAACAACCAGGACTACTTATGTCATCTATTGTGGTGTTTAACCCATAATACTGTAGGTCTGCTAGGTCAGATACCTTTATCATGGTTTCACATTCCATCATTATCTTAATAAGACGTACAGTGGTTTTGGAAAGTATTCAGACCCCWTGACTTTTTCCAACTTTTGTTACGTTACAGCCTTGTTCTAAAATGTATTAAATAAATAAAAATCCTCAGCAATCTACACACAATACCCCATAATGACAAAGCGAAAACTGTGTTGTAGAATTTTGCCAAATGTATACATTTTTTAAACAGAAATAGCTTATTTACATAAGAATTCAGACCCTTTGCTATGAGAATCAAAATAGAGCTCAGGTGCATCCTGTTTCCATTGATCATCCTTGAGATGTTTCTACAACTTGATTGGAGTCCACCTGTGGTAAATTCAATTGACTGGACATGATTTGGAAAGGCACACACCTGGCAATATAAGGTCCCACAGTTGACARTGCATGTCAGAGAACAAAAACCAAGCCATGAGGTCAAAGGAATTGATTGTGATTGTGATTGTGACATGATTGTGTCGAGGCACAGATCTGGGGAAGGGTACCAAAACATTTCTGCAGCATTGCAAAACACAAGAACACACTGGCGTCCATCATTCTTAAATGGAAGAAGTTTGGAACCACTAAGACTCTTCCTAGAGCTGGCCGCCCAGCCAAACTGAGCAATCGGGGGAGAAGGGCCTTGGTCAGGGAGGTGACCAAGAACCCGATGGTCACTCTAGAGTTCCTCTGTGGAGATGGGAGAAAATACAGTGAAATGCCTACTTTGTTTTGCGGTTAAAGTCATGATATTCTGAACAAAAACATCACTGCAACATGTAAAGTGTCTGTCCCATGTTTCATGAGCGGAAATAAAAATCCCAGAATTTTTTTGTGTGTGTCACGTCCTGACCATAGTGCTTATGTGTTTTGCTTGTTTTAGTGTTGGTCAGGACGTGAGCTGGGTGGGCATTCTATGTTGTGTGTCTAGTTTGTCTGTTTCTGTGTTCGGCCTAATATGGTTCTCAATCAGAGGCAGCTGTCAATCGTTGTCCCTGATTGAGAATCATCAGTTGGTAGAGTGGCTCAGTTGGTAGTGGCTCAGTTGGTAGAGCATGGCGCTTGCAACGCCAGGGTTGTGGGTTCATTCCCCACGGGGGGACCAGGATGAATATGTATGAACTTTCCAATTTGTAAGTCGCTCTGGATAAGAGCGTCTGCTAAATGACTTAAATATATAGGTGGCTTATTTTGTGGGTGGTTGTTTCCTGTCTCTGTGTTTTGTCTGCACCAGAGAGGACTGTATCGGTAAGCCACGTTTGTTATTTTCTAGTTTTGTAAGTGTTCACGTTTTTCGTCTGTCATTAAATATGTTGAACACGGAATACGCTGCGTCTTGGTCCGATCCCTGCTACACTCTCTCTTCTCGTGAAGAGAGGGAAGGCTGCCGTTACAGTGTGCACAAAAATATTATTTCTCTCAAATTTTGTGCACAAATTTGTTTACCTTCCTGTTAGTGAGCATTTCTCCTTTGCCAAGATAATCCATCCATCTTACAAGTGTGGCATATCAAGAAGCTGATTAAACAGCATGATCATTACACAGGTGCTCCTTGTGCTGGGGACATTAAAAGGCCTCACAAGTGTGCTCTTCACCAATAAATCCCAGTTTCAACTGTAGCGGGCAGATGGCGAGCGCTTGGTGGTGGGGTTATGGTGGCGGTGGGGTTATGGTATGGGCAGTCATAAGCTATGAACAATGAACACAATTGCATTTTATTGATGGCAATTTGAATTTGATCCTGAGGCCCATTGTCATGCCATTCATCCGCCACCGTCACATCATATTTCAGCATAATAATGCTGGCCCAGCGGCTTTGTAAATGTTGAGCTGTTTAAAGGTTTTGTTCACATCGGCTACGGAGAGCGCTATCACACAGTCATCCAGAACAGCTGATGCTCTCATGCATGCCTCAGTGTTGCTTGCCTCGAAGGGAGCATAGAAGTGATTTAGCTCGTCTGGTAGGCTCGTGTCACTGGGCAGCTCGCGGCTGTGCTTCCCTTTGTAGTCTGTAATAGTTTGCAGGCCCTGCCACATCCGACAAGCGTCGGAGCCGGTGTAGTACAATTCAATCTTAGTCCTGTATTGGCACTTTGCCTGTGTGATGCTTCGTCGGAGGGCATAGCAGGATTTCTTATAAGCTTTAGAGTCCCTCACCTTGAAAGTGGCAGCTCTACCCTTTAGCTCAGTGTGAATGTTGCCTGTAATCCATGGCTTCTGGTTGGGGTATGTACGTACAGTCACTGTTGGGACGACGTCCTCGATGCATTTATTGATAAAGCCAGTGACTGATGTGGTGTACTCCTCAATGCCATCGGAAGAATCCCGGAACATATTCCAGTCTGTGCTAGCAAAACAGTCCTGTAGTTTAGCATCTGCTTCAACTGACCCCTTTTTTTATAGACCGAGTCACTGGTGCTTCCTGCTTTAATTTTTGCTTGTAAGCACAAATCAGGAGGATATAATTATTGTCAGATTTGCCAAATGGAGGGCGAGGGAGAGCTTTGTACATGTCTCTGTTTGTGGAGTAAAGGTGATCTAGAATTTTTTCCCTCTGTTTGCTCATTTAACAGGGCATGTGCTGATCAACATGTCCCTGATTGGGTCTGTAATACCAACATGTTTTAAGCAGACCACCATAGTCCCTGTGCCCAAGAACACTAAGTTAACCTGCCTAAATGACTACAGACCTGTAGCACTCACATCCGTAGCCATGAAGTGGGGGCACTATGGAAACCCTAGACCCACTCCAATTTGCATACCACCCCAACAGATCCACAGATGACGCCATCTCAGTTGCACTCCACACTGCCCTTTCTCACCTGGACAAAAGGAACACCTATGTAAGAATGCTGTTCATTCACTACAGATCAGTGTTCAACACCATAGTGCCCTCAAAGCTCATCACTAAGCTAAGGACTTTGGGACTAAACAACTCCCTCTGCAACTGGATCCTGGAATTCCTGACGGGCAGCCCCTAGGTGGTAAGAGTAGGCAACAGCACATCTGCCACACTGATCCTTAACACTGGGCCCCCTCAAGGGTGTGTACTTAGTCCCCTCCTGTATTCCCTGTTCACCCACGACTGCGTGGCCAAACACAACTCCAACACCGTCATTAAGTTTGCTGACGACAGTGGTAGGCCTGATCACCGACAACGATGATACGGCCTATAGGGAGGAGGTCAGAGAACTGGCAGTGTGGTGCCAGGACAACAACCTCTCCCTCAATGTGAGCAAGACAAAGGAGCTGATCGTGGACTACAGGAAAAGGCGGGCCAAACAGACCCCCATTAACACCGACGGGGCTGTAGTGGAGCAGGTCGAGAGTTTCAAGTTCCTTGGTGTTCACATCACCAACAAACTATCATGGTCCAAACATACCAAGACAGCCGTGAAGAGGGCACGACAAAACTTTTTCCCCCTCAGGAGAGTTAAACGATTTGGCATGGGTCCCCAGATCTTCAAAAGGTTCTACAGTTGCACCATCGAGAGCATCCTGACCGGCTGCGTCACCGCCTGGTATGGCAACTGCTCAGCATCTGACTGTAAGGCGCTACAGAGGGTAGTGCGAACGGCCCAGTACATCACTGGGGCCAAGCTTCCTGCCGTCCAGGACCTATATAATAGGCGGTGTCAGAGGAAAGCCCATAAAATTGTCAGAGACTCCAGTCACCCATGGTATAGACTGTTTTCTCTGCTACCGCACGGCAAGCGGTACCAGAGCGCCAAGTCTAGGACCAAAAGGCTCCTCAACAGCTTCTACCCCCAAGCCATAAGACTGCTGAACAATTCATAAAAATCGCCACCAGACAATTTACATTGACCCAACCCCCCCCCCTTTTGTACACTGCAGCCACTCGCTGTTGTTTGTTACCTATGCATAGTCACTTCGCCCACACCTACATGTAGAGATTACCTCAACAAGCCTGTACCCCTGCACACTGACTCGGTACCGGTGCCCCCTGTATATAGCCTCGTTATTGTTGTTCTTATTGTGTTACTTTTTATTATTACTTTTTATTTATCCTACTTGGTAAATATTTTATTTTATTGAACTGCACTGTTTGTTAGTGCTTGTAARTAAGCATTTCACGGTAAAGTCTACACTTTCGGCACATGTGGCAAATAAAGTTTGATTTGATTTGATTTTGATAGAAATTAAGTAAAACTGATTTAAGTTTCCCTGCATTAATGTCACCGGCCACTAGGAGCGCCGCTTCTGGTTCAGCGGTTAGTACCAGCATCCATCTATGGTGGTAAATAAACAGCCACAAAAAAAAATTATGAAAACTTCAGGCGAGCAAAATCTAGAGACTTCCTTAGATTTCGTGCACCAGCTGTTGTTTACAAATATACATAGACCTCCCCCCCTCATCTTACCGGAGTGTGCTGTTCTATCTAGCCGGTGCAGCGTATAACCCGCCAGCTGAATGTTATCTATGTCGTCATTCAGCCACGATTCGGTGAAACATAAGATATTACAGTTTTTGATGTCCGTGATCGTAACTCATCTAATTTATTGTCCAAAGATTGTACGYTGGMAAGTGATATTCATGGTAAGGGCAGATTTCCCACTCGCCGTCGGTGGATCCTTTCGAGGCACTCCKCTCTGTGTCCTCTATACCTGCGTCTCTTTCTCTTGCCAATGACGGGGATTTCAGCCTTGTCGGGTGTCTGAAGTACATCCTGTGCATCCTGCTTGTTGAAGAAAAAATCTTTGTCTAATCCGAGGTGAGTGATCGCTGTCCTGATATCAAATCAAATCAAATTTTATTTGTCACATACACATGGTTAGCAGATGTTAATGTGTGTAGCGAAATGCTTGTGCTTCTAGTTCCGACAATGCAGTAATAACCAACGARTAATCTAACAATTCCACAACTACTACCTTATACACACAAGTGTAAAGGGATAAAGAATATGTACATAAAGATATATGAATGAGTGATGGTACAGAACGGCATAGGCAAGATGCAGTAGATGTTATCGAGTACAGTATATACATATGAGATGAGTAATGTAGGGTATGTAAACATAAAAGTATCCAGAAGCTCTTTTTTGCCGTAAGATACGGTGGCAGAAACATTATGTACAAAATAAATGACAAATAACTAGAAAAAAAACACTTAATAGCACAATTGGTTAGGCGCCTGTAAAACGGCTTCCATTTCTTCCGTCGCCATCTTAATGTTTATATTGTTGCTCAGTGTAGTTCCTCCTGTCCATAACACACACAGAGCAGTGTTGGGAGTATTATGTGGTAAAGTCCTAGAGGCCGTGGTTATATTATATATTTATAATATATTGGATATATTGTCATGAAGGGGGAGTTGTTAGGCCCAGTCAGTTAGCTGAGGTCTATATCATCCACAGTTCAATCATAAAATACACAAAGGAATGCCTCTGCTATCAGCCTGGGTCTCTTCCCCAGATCCATTCCCAACTCTCTCTGTTATTATTTCAAAGTCCGCCCAGCAATGACAATTTATGCTGACGGGAACGTTTTAATTGCAGGATCAGCTGCCTGAGAGGAGAGAGGAGCCAGCTTCAGCTCCACAAACGAAATGAAAAGCTCTATCAACCGAGTGGAGAATGAGACGAAAGGAGGGAGAAAAGAAAGACAGAGGCACTTTAGCGGCACGCCAAGACTGAAGACTGAGCCTCTCCTCCTTGGTCTTTGAGGAGCCACTCAATCAATACGATGCCTGACATCAAACCCATCACAKCCCAGGTCTTAACTCCCAACCCTCCATAAGGACAAACAGAGCAGAGAAAGGAGTCTCACTGTAGAGAGAGTTAGACGGAGAGTCTATGTAACGTGGAGCTACGGATGCTTCTTCACATAAAGTATCATTGCTCAAGCATCTTAGTAAGTCCATACTCTTCTGCTTCAGCTCAATTCCCCCTGTTCAGACAGGAATCAGGGGATAAAAAACTATAGCGAAGAGTTTAAACAGTAAACTGAATAAATGTACCATATGTGACTGTGTGGTAGACCTGCGTAAGTGTCTAGCTATCTAATGTACTGAGAGAGGCCCCTTCTCAGCCTGCACTCACTCTCTCTCCAAATGATATGTAGAAGACCTTGTGAAGGTCTCTCACTGCTCCTGACCATTAACCAGGGGCTAAGAAAGGTCACCATCTCATAACTCAAAGGACCCTATACGTCACATAATTCACTATGTTTCCATGGTGTTGCAGCCTTGGAGGAGGACGGGCAAGATGACCCCTCGCTCCACTACTGGGGGTCTCAGACATCACATGACAGCCATAACTCTTCATACGCGTAATTTATCACATTATCACACATTACAGCCATTGATGGCTAACTCATGAATAATCCAGAGACTCTAATTAATAGGCTAAATGTGTTGTGCACGCTCGTTTGACTTTGGTGATGGCCATGGCCGTTTTGAATATCATGCCAGCTATTTGATTGCATGTCTGTGTTTAGCATAAGGGGCATCTTCCACAGGGAGATGAATTAATGCACAGTGAAATAGGGATGTCGTAAGGATATGCACAGTGAAATATGGGTGTCATAAGGGTATGCACAGGGAAATAGGGGTGTCATAAGGGTATGCACAGTGAAATAGGGGTGGCATAAGGGTATGCACAGGGAAATAGGGGTGTCATAAGGGTATGCACAGTGAAATAGGGGTGTCATAAGGGTATGCACAGTGAAATAGGGGTGGCATAAGGGTATGCACATTGAAATAGGGGTGGCATAAGGGTATGCACAGGGAAATAGGGGTGTCAAAAGGGTATGCACAGTGAAATAGGGGTGTCATAAGGGTATGCACAGTGAAATAGGGGTGTCATAAGGATATGCACAGTGAAATAGGGGTGTCCTAAGGGTATGCACAGTGAAATAGGGGTGTCATAAGGATATGCACAGTGATGTAAACAACAATGAAACATTCAAGATAAAGAGATAGGTGTGTTGTCTTAGCTCCGCTCCAATACATAAGATATCCATGATGATATATTTATCTTTGCTCGGCATCCTTTCGATAATTTCTCTCCTCAAGCATGCCACGTGGTGATCGATTACTAAAGGCTTTTCCAATTTGTGCCGTGAAATCTTCATGGCAATAGCACTTTGTCCATGAAGTGCATTTTCATGAATTGGTCCAAACATTTGGTCTGCTCCCTCAAACATATTTATTGTCCAACTGCGACTGCAACACAAACCAGTATCTTTTGATTTCAGTGATCCATGTTATTGGCTTCCACTTGCACTGACAGGCTATTAATCTTGGGATGGTTTTTGTCCAGTACGGCAGAGGGCTTGCTATCAGCAGGGCTAAATTAGTAGTCGGGCTTTGTGTCCCCACTTTAGCATGAAATTGAGCATCATTGTTGTATTCATCATCTTTAAATTCCTTATCTACCGCACGGCACCGCCTTTCAGAAACAATTTCTCTCTATGGAAAACATTGATATAGATTCCCCTTCCTTCTTCTTAAAAATAAAACATAAAGATGACTGAGGTTGTTGGGGTTTATCCTCTGTTTAATATGTGGTTGGTAACCTACAGGCTAGAGAGCTATCCAAGGGGAACACACCACCACCACTCTATAGTCCTCCTCACTGCTAAAAATAAAGGTACCTTGTGTAACGTCTCTCGCCGGAAGGCATGGACCAAAACGCAGCATGGTAAGTGTTCATGATTCTTTATTTACTCAAAAACACTCGAACAAAATAACAAAACAAAAGCTAAACAGTTCTGTCAGGTGCAGACACTAAACAGAAAATAACTACCCACAAAACACAGGTGGGAAAAAGGCTACCTAAGTATGATTCCCAATCAGAGACAACGATAGACAGCTGCCTCTGATTGGGAACCACACTCGGCCAAAAACAAAGAAATATGAAACATAGAATGCCCACCCCAATCACACCCTGACCTAACCAAATAGAGAAATAAAACGGCTCTCTAAGGTCAGGGTGCCAGTACCCCCCCCCCCCCCAAAGGTGCGGACTCCTGCCGCAAACCTGAACCTATAGGGGAGGGTCCGGGTGGGCATCTTCCCTCGGTGGTGGCTCCGGTTCGGGACGTAGCCCCGCTCCCTGCGCTGATCCCTCCGCTTCTGGTGGAACCGGACCGTGGATCGTCGCGGAGACTCCGGACCGTGAATCGTTGCCGGAGGAAACGGACCGTGTATCTCGCCAGAGGCTCTGAACTGGAAACCACCGCTGGAGGCTCCGGACTGCAGATCGTCGCCAGATGCTCTGGACTGGGAACTCCCGCTGGAGGCTCTGGACTGCAGCTCGTCGCCGAAGCTCTGGACTGCTGAGCTCGTCGCTGAAGACTCTGGACTGCAGATCGTCGCTGGAGGCTCTGGACTGCAGACCTTCGCTGGAGGCTCTGGACTGCAGACCGTGCCGAAGACTCTGGACTGCGGATCTTCGCTGGAGGCTCTGGACTGCGGACCGTCGCTGGAGGCTCTGGACTGCGGATCTTCGCTGGAGGCTCTGGACTGCGGACCGTCGCTGAAGGCTCTGGACTGCGGATCTTCGCTGGAGGCTCTGGACTGCGGACCGCGTCGCTGAAGACTCTGGACTGCGGATCGTCGCAGGAGGCTCCGGACTGCGGACCGTCGCCGGAGGCTCCGGACTGCGGACCGTGCGCCGGAGGCTGTTGGACTGGGGACGTCAGCTGAAAGGCTCTTGCCCTGAATTTTCACTGGCGCCTCGGGCCCATGGATCATCACTGGAGGCGTCATGCCATGGTCATCACTACAGGCTCCGGGCCATGGATCATCACTGGAGGCTTCGTGTAATGGATTATCACTGGAGGCTCCGGGCCATGGATTATCACTGGAGGCTTCGTGCCATGGATTATCACTGGAGGCTTCGTGCCATGGATCATCACTAGAGGCTTCGTACGTGGAGCCGGAACAGGTCTCACAGGACTGAGGAGACGTACTGGAGGCCTGGTGCGTGGAGCTGCCACAGGGCTTACCAGGCCGGGAAGACATACTGGAGGCCTGGTACGTGGAACCGGAACAGGTCTCACCGGACTGAGGAGACGTACTGGACGCCTGGTGCGTGGAGCTGCCACAGGGCTTACCAGGCTGGGGAGACATACTGGAGGCCTGGTACGTGGAACCAGAACAGGTCTCACCGGACTGGGGAGATGCACTGGAAGCCTGGTGCGTGGCACAGGCACCGGATACACTGGGCCGTGGAGGCGCACTGGAGGTCTCGAGCGTAGAGCTGGCACAACCCGTCCTGGCTGGATGCCCACTTCCGCCCGGCAAATGAGGGGCGCTGGCACAGAGCGCACCGGCCTGTGAATGCTCACTGGAGACACCTTGCGCATCACTGCATAACACAGTGCCTGACCAGTCTCGACGCTCCCCACGGTAAGCACGGGGAGTTGGCTCAGGTCTAAACCCTGACACCACCAATCGCCCCGTGTGCCACCCCCAAAACATTTGGGGGCTTTCTCTCGGGCTCCCGTTGTTGTCGTGACTCCTGGTCTCGTCGCCGTTCCTCTAATTCCTCGTATCTTCGTCGTTCCGCTCTTGCTGCTTCTATCTCCTCCCTTGGACGGCGATGCTCTCCAGCCTGCGCCTAGGGTCCTTTTCCGTCCAGGATCTCCTCCCATGTCCAGTCGTCCTTTTTACCACGCTGCTTGGTCCTTTGGTGGTGGGTAGTTCTGTAACGTCTCTCGTCGGAAGGCATGGACCAAAACGCAGCGGGGTAAGTGTTCATGATTGTTTATTTACTCAAAAAAACTTGAACAAAATAACAAAACAGAAGCGAAACAGTTCTGTCAGGTGCAGCCACTAAACAGAAAATAACTACCCACAAAACACAGCTGGGAAAAAAGCTACCTAAGTATGATTCCCAATCAGAGACAACGATAGACAGCTGCCTCTGATTGGGAACCACACTCGGCCAAAAACAAAGAAATAGGAAACATAGAATGCCCACCCTAATCACACCCTGACCTAACCAAATAGAGAAATAAAACGGCTCTCTAAGGTCAGGGCGTGACAACTTGACATTTGACGCTAGCACCATCTGAAGCGGGCCATTGAACCATTTTTGGTGCTATCTAGCACCCATTTCATTTCTTCAAGCAGTGCACCTTTCAGTTTATTGTAGTAAATCTGTGCTCATTTAGTTCCTGTACAATTCAAGGGTCTGTATGTTGCTCCATGTCATTTCCACCTGTTTTGCCCACGCAATATCTTCTCCATTTAGCGAATTTATGTCCTATGCTTTACATGCACCCCAGTGGAGGCTGTTGAGGGGAGGACAGCTCATAATAATGGCTGGAATGGAGTAAATGTAATGGCATCAAACATCATGGAAACCATGTTTGATGTATTTGATACCTTTCCGCCGAGTCCACTCCAGCCATTACCACAAGCCTGTCCACCCCAATTAAGGTGCCACCAACCTCCTGTGATGCATCCTAACCCCTTCCCATAATGATACAGTTTTCCCTTCTCCTATATTTTATATACTATATATATATATTAACTTTAATCTACACTTTCCACATAATCGTTATGTTCATCCCATATTACATTTACTCTGTACTCCGCATGTCTTCCCTCTTCCCTTCATGTCTCAGCAGGGACACACACACACACACATACTGTGGGTCTGTTTGACACATTTAGTGTCAAAGCTATCTCAAGCCTTTTTTACTTGACATTTAAGGCCTACTCTCATTTCACTCCAAATGTTGCCGGGGCTCCTGTGTTGCTTTGCCTGTCTCAGACTCCAGGGAGTGGACAGATGGGCTACATGAGAACCAGCTAAGAATGTCTGGGCATCCATCTGATGGCTGGAACATGTGTATGAAAGGAGTAAATGATGTCCTTCCAGGTCTATAACACATCTGAGGCTGGAGGGCATTTTTTCTCAAGACTAATCACAAAGTAGCTTCACGCAATTAAAGCAATGTGCTGTCGTTCTAAACTAATTCAATCTCTGTATGCCTAATGATAACCTTGAATATAGATATGGATCTCTACTCCTTAGAGCGACGCCTCACATTGTTAATATCCTAATGCACTGGGGACAGCAGATATCGAAAGACAGGGTCAACGACTGTACGAGACGAATCAAACGCGCTGCTTCAACACGCAGCTCAGAGGTTACACACCAGGCTTTGTACAAGGACAACCATCTATAAATGGTAACATGGGTGAAAGCCGTTAAAAGGAATAAAGTCCCTGGCTGATGACTGATGAGGCATCTCAGACTCTGACAGATGGGCTCCAGGAGAACCCCTATGGATACACCAGGTCATCCCACACCGCAGGAGAAATTCCATTTCGTCACTCTGAGATAAGAGACAAGTGATAGCAGATAACGATCTATGTCAACACAAACCAAATTTAAAAAGTGGAGACTTCAAATTCTATATTATCTCAACAAACATAATGCAATTTATTCTGCTAACATTACCGGCTTAAGTTCAGGAGGTTATGGATAAGAGAGAGAAAAAAATGGATGTTGATTGATAGTTGAGGGGAAAGGACAATGGGTCTCCCTTAGGCTTAGTGCAGACAGGCGATGGTAGCTTTATTGGGTTCCCATGCTATCTGGGAGGAAAGATTTCCTCTAATGGGTTGTTATGTTAAAACTATAACCTTGAGATATGAGTGGTGTCAGGGAAATGCAGATCTCCAAGGTAGTTAGAAACCCAAGTGACTTCTCTAATCAGTATGTATGTCATTGAATGATACATATTAATACAAACAAACATGAAGGTATACCGAATATGGCCTAACGTCCTGAACCACTGCCAATATTAAGTGCTACACGTTGTCAAGATTATTCAATCAAAGCTGCATTGCAGAACTTATGCAGAAGCAATAAAGCAGAAAGACTTATCTAACAGATAGATAGATGTTTATAATTAMGCAATTAGGCACGAGGTGGTGTGGTATATAGCCAATATACCATGGCTAAGGGCTGTCCTTAAGTACGRTGCAAYGATGCAAGAGTGCCTGGATACAACCCTTAGCCGTGGTATATTGGCCATATACCTCAAACCCCCGAGGTGCCTTATTGCTATTCTAAACTGGATAACAACGTAATTATAGCAGTAAAAATAAATGTTTTGTCAACTGGTGGTATACGATCTGATATATCATGTCTATCAGCCAATCAGCATTCGGGGCTCGAACCACCCAGTTTATAATGTCCAATAAGACACCTGTATGTTCACTGGTCAGTGGGTAATAGCTAGTTGTGTAAACAATAATACAGTCAAACCATTGCTGACACATGTTTCATTGAGCCAGCCTTAAATCAAATAGAATTTACACTTCCTGGGATAAATGGATGTCAAATAAAATATATAATAGATGTCCTTGAGGGCATTACCCACCAAATCAAATGATTGTACGTATTTACTCCTGATATATTTGTGCTGCTTTTAAAATGACATGATTTGGATGAAGAACAGAGTGTCAGTTTTGCATCATCCTCCTGGACATGTTGTTTATTATTATTAATAATCTGCAGTCAAAATATGGCAAATTAGCTACGCCAGTATGATGATTCATATTAGGGCAAGGATTTGGCAATAAGGAAATTCAGATAGCACAAGAAGTTATAGCTAAAAATGTGGTATTTCTATCTATCTAGAAGACACTGTGCAGCACAGAGGCACATATTTACAAAGTGACTCTAACAAGGGCATGACTGCAGTTACACAGTATCAGAGTTACACAGTATCAGAGCTCACCTCAGATGAAACTGCAGTTCTGCCAACCCAGAGATGTTCTAATGAGCTTGTTACAGTAGAATGTTTCATTAGGGCCTAGTCCTCTGGAGGGATGGAAGATGTGGTGGTACAGAGCAGTGTGCTCCTCTGGGGCCATGGAGCAGTGGTGTTAGTGAGAGAGCAGTCTGGCTGTGCTGCTCCTGTGTCKTCTATAGATCATCTGAGGACAGATCGATCTCAGGTGTAATTCCATGCTTTCTCTGCTTTAGCAACACAGAAACCCCTATACAGTACCAGCCCTCTCCCTTCCTTTCTCCATCTCTCCCTCTCCCACCCTCTCTCCATCTCTCCCTCCCTCCATCTCTCCCTTCCTCTCTCCATCTCTCCCTTCCTCTCTCATCTCTCTCTCCCTCTCTCCATCTCTCCCTCCCTTTCTCCTTCTCTCCCTCCCTCCATCTCTCCCTTCCTATCTCCCTCTCTCCCGCTCTTCTATGTCTCCCTCGCTTCATACTGTGAGCCCCAATCTAAAGGTCTGTGTAATCGATACCTGTTTAGAGCAGACGTTTTGGGGGTGCAGATCCCGCATCGCCCCCCGTTTCCTTTTATGTGAAGGCCCACACTTCTGATTTCTATCCACGCGCCTGGCTACATGTGGAGTTATTGATTAACATGACACCTCTTTCTGACCTTCAGATTGCTTCTCTTCTTCACTCAACCTCACCGCAACAGTTTGTAGATTGTGACGAATATTCCTGCAACCCTTCTAGAAGCTATTTGATTCGTGTTCTGTGGCAAACAGAAAATACATGGAAACAGACTTGTGTCTGATTCGAAAACTGTCATGATCATTCTTTGTGTGTGTGTGTGAGAGGAGAGAGAGCACAGGGAACGAGACAGAGATGTGGACAGGACGAAAAGGAGGAGAGACGCCCACCAAAGATGAGGAGGAGAGAGCCACATGATGAGGTGAGAGATGGAAAGGGGTTGACAGCGAGGCATTCACGAGAGACCTGATTGGAGAATGGATAAGCGACCACGCACGAGGGAGGAGGAGGACGAGTATTACTCT
>NC_036845.1:3780548-3783838 GCF_002910315.2 Salvelinus sp. IW2-2015
GGATGTGTTGTGGATGTGGGATGGAGTCGTGTATGATGTCTTTAGATGGGTACAAGTATGAAGAGGTGTGTGAGTAGATGTTTGTGTATGTGGTGTGTGAAAGAGTTGTGTGTGGTGTGTAGGAATGGGAGATAGAAGGGAGAGATTGTGTGTGGGATGTGTTGTGTGAGAATGGATGTAGAAGTGGTTGGAGAATAGCAGGATGAGTGAGAGGAATGGAGAGAGAGAGAGCCACAGAGAGAGAGAGCCACAGAGAGAGAGAGCCACAGAGAGAGAGAGCCACAGAGAGAGAGAGAGACAAAGACTCCTCAGCTCTACACATTAACAATACTTGACCCATCACCCGCCTGCCTGGCCACCCCACGCCATTCAATATGTGAGATGAGGCATCTGCCATGTTTGCTCTGAAATGACAAATGCCACTGCTTTTAATGACAGGGTAGTGTAGTCTAACACTGACCCCTGCCCTTGGTTCAAGGCCAAAGGAGAAAGCAGTGCTGATGAGCACATTCATTCTGTACATATGGCATATTCACACACAAAAAAATCCYTCTTTATTTACATGAAGGTCTTTGGTATAATCAGAGTTTGAAGGTCGATTGGCTGCACCATCACAGGCTGGCTTGGCCTAGAGATCAGATTTCTCTTCACTATACCCACATCTGACCTATACACACTGTGATCACTGTACAGCACATATTACTTTTAGGGAAAGTGTATCAAGACAGGTTTGTGTTACATTGAAACAACTTTCATCATGTTTACTGATGAAATGACTTCTTGGCTTCTTTTTCTTCGTTTTACTTCCATTAGAGGTGTATTCTCTTCTTTCATCGCCTTCTCCACCTCTACTTCTCTCCTCATGCTGTTTTCTGCCCAGTACACTGCCGACACCTCTCAGAGTCTCTACCTGCCCTACCTGTCCTGAACCACACTGACCACGTGGTTATCTACAGGAGTCTCAGACAGCTAGGAGTGCTGAGTCGTTCTCCCCTACACTCCAGCAGGGGTCTTTCTCTCTCTTCTGTTATTCTTTCTTTTCCATCCTTTTTCACCCTGACTTCCTTTTTCACTCATCTCTCACTCTGTTCCAAACAAACAAGCATACACACGAGCACACACACACACACACACACAGCGGCTGCACCATGTGAAAATAGCCTCCCGTAGACTCCATTCCAAATGTTAGACAAGCTGCAATGAAACAAATATAGGAAACACACAGAACAATTCCACATCACTGTGCCTGGTGGACTCACTGTGGGAGGGAGGGAGGGAAACTACTTTGTATGAAAACAAAGAATAGGAAACTGGTAATGATCCCTCCCTCCATTAGGGCTCTACTGTCTGTTTCCTGCTGGAAGATGGCCTCAGCTGCCAGCTCCACAGCCCAGAACTGCCCAAGGGTCAAAGGTCATCAGCAGCCCAGTGCAGTGGAGCTCTCTCTCTCTCTCACACACACACACACACAGCACAGCACAGCACAGCGTGATCGAGGTAAATTGTTTACAGCTTGAAGACAAAAGAAGATGGGGAAAGATCTCTTTTGCTCTAAGGTCATTCAACTTTAAAATGTAAAAGTGGTTTTGAAGGTATAGTATAGCAAAACATGTACGTGGCCTTTTAGTTTGACGTTGTCTGTTTTGCTCCTTCATTCTCTCCATGTCAGCTCTGGGGTACGTTGGGAATCATTTATCAGAGAGGGAGAAGAAGGAGGAGCAGGATGAAGAGGAGGAGGAGGATGCTCATCTACAGACACAATGCAAACACAAAGTTGTTGTGTAAATGATTTGCCTCGGTGCTAGAGCATTGTTAACATTCACAAACAGATGCAACTATTCCCTGCCTGCCTATATTCCGTTATCGTCCGTCTGGTAATCATGTTAAACCCTCATAAGAATATTTTCCATCCCCATCACACGACATGAGAAGAACTGAGCTGACACACTAAGTAGAATCAGAACCAGAAAGTGGCTCCACGTTTGATGTTAGTTTGTGAGTGACTGTTATGTGTCTGCAGGGAGTGAGGGAGAGAGGGAGAATTTGGAGAGAAGGTTACCGACGCACTCAAAAGACTGTTTATTTGTGTTATTATTATTATTATTATTATCATTATTATTATCATTATCATTATTGTTATCATTATTATTATTATCATTATAATTATTATTATCATTATTATTATGTATATAGTAGTATTATTATCATTATCATTATCATATTATTATTATCATATTATTATTATTATTTCCATTATCATTATCATCATTATTATTATCATATTATCATTATTATTATCATTATTATTATTATTATCATTATTATTATTATTTCAATGTTTTTATCCAGTATACTCTTTATAAGAGTTCAGTGCTCCAGCAATGTCCCAGGGTTTACATGCTCTGCTTGATGTTTGAAAGTAGCCCATTTAACGCTGTATAAATACAACGTGGTGTAATTGAGTTGAATGTAAATTGTTGTGACAGATAAAGGTGTCGTGTGCATGCAAATAAACTCGGAATGACTGGGAATATAATGTGAATGTCCTATTTTCTCTCTCTCTCTACTGCTACACAGTGACACCAAAGTCATGTGAATATTATTATGTGTACAGTATTTAAACAGTCCCTCTCACTCTCTCAGCAGATGGGTCTGGTTATCAAACTGGTATAGTTTGTACTGGGTAACTAGGACAGGACTGGGAGAAGGACTTCTATTGTGCTATCTTGGAGGTGTCCAGTGGCCACAACAACTCCATATTTACTCATAGGGTGGCAATGCAATGTCGCAACCCGGCTCTATCCTCTGTCCTCTTTACGGAGGAATCTCAACATCATTGAAACCGTCACACTAGATATGATGGGGCATCATCACTTTACCAAGTCAAACAACAGCTACAACGTGTAACATGTAACAATGATTGAAAAGAATGGAATGCATATGTAGGAATCAGGCTCTGGATGTTTATTTGGAGGTGTAACAAGCTTATCTTTTCTAGCCAATGAGATGTGACACCTCATTCCATGGCTGTAGCATTGGGGTGGGGTGAGATGGGCTGGGATAGACTGGGATAGGCATGGTAGTGTTTTAGACTGTGATAGTGAGATGTTGATTGGCTGAGGAGGGTTAGAGAGACGCTGTTCCTCTCTCTGTAACACTGACCTTCACTAACATCAAACGTGGAGCCACTTTCTCTCTCTCTCAGCTGAGTTTCAAAGAAGCCTTCCTCTCTCTCTCTCTCTCTCTCTCTCTCTCTCTCTCTCTCTCTCTCTCTCTCTCTCTCTCTCTCT
>NC_036845.1:3793814-3795878 GCF_002910315.2 Salvelinus sp. IW2-2015
TATGTGGAAATTAGAAAAGCTATRGGATTCCTTCCATTCATTATAGACTGTACTGTTAACTTGGGAGTGTCTTACTGTATTGAATGTGAGCTCCATTCAGTCGTAAGTAAATTGTGTCAACAGGTGGGCTGATATCGCGTGTTCCTGCCAAATGGCTATTCTCTGTGTCCTATATAGTGCTCTACTTTTGACCAGAGCCCTTGAGTCCTGGTCAAAGTTAGTGCACTATATAGGGAATGTGTGCCATTTGGGACGCAGCTGTGTAGATCCGTCTATAAAATCACAAACCCTTTAACAGGAAGTGAAAGGGCTGGGTGTCAGATAGAGTTTCCTGTTAGAAAGAACACTGAATCGTTTTAGTTTTTTTCTGATCTTTTAAAAAAAAAATTGCGTGCAAGTTAATTTTTTTGTACATTGCTGTGTGGCCTGATTTGATTTATGTTACATAATCATCTCACATCTCACATGTAAAAGGGCAGGTTTGTTGAACTGATCTTGTATGAATACTTTGCTTCTTTGAAATATCTAAAGATGGGTGTTTATCTATGAAGTCTAAGAGCAGATAAAGTAATAGTAAAAAACAGAGATTGATTTTAATTTTACAGGAACATTTACTAAGGAAAACCTGGTGTGTTGACTGTACACTCTATAGTGCACTGATTGATGACAGTATAAAGTGCATCCTCTTTTGATGGGGTGGAAAAGGTGTTGTAGTACTCCTAGTCTACCACTAGTGGTGCTCTAACCCCTCTCTTCAGCCCCCTGGGGGAATGCAGGCGTTCCCCKCTTCCTGCTGGACAACAAATCTACAAAGCCTCCGTCCATTGGCAGCAGATCAGTAGAATTACAGTCAGTGGACTCGCAGGCCTACAACTTGCCAACTAAACAGCCACTTGCAGAATATCCCACAGGCCAGTGAGAAAGTACTTGACTGATGTGTACACTATATTTTACCTTTATTTAACTAGGCAAATCAGTTAAGAACAAAATCTTATTTACAATGACAGTCTACCAGGGAACAGTGTGTTGACTGCCTTGTTCAGGGGCAAAATAAAGGCTTTTTACCTTGTCAGCTCAGGGATTAGATCCAGCAACCTTTCGGTTACTAGTCCAAAGCTCTAACCACTAGGCTACCTGCCGCGCCTACCTGACCTACCTGTACACTACCTGACCTGTACACTACCTGACCTGTACACTACCTGGCCTGTACACTATCTGACCTGTACACTATCTGACCTGTACAATACCTGACCTGTACACTATCTGACCTGTACACTACCTGACCTGTACACTATCTGACCTACCTGTACACTATCTGACGCTTGTACTAATTTGACTGTACACTATCTGACCTGTACAGCTATCTACTGTACATATACTGACCTGTATCACACTATCTGACCTGACGAGCTATCTGACCACATTACACTGACCTACTGTAACTATGCCTGATGAACAACCTATTACTATGACCTGTACACTATTCTGTACAACCGCACATGATACACTATCTGACCTGTACACAATCTACCTGACACCCTGTACACTAGCTACGTACATACTGCCTGTACGACTATTGACTACGTACATATCTGACTGTCAGACATCTGACTACAACTGCTGTACCTATCTGACCTGTACACTATCTGACCTGTACACTCATCTGACTACTAACCTGTACCTATCTACCTGTTTGTACACTACTGACGCTGTACATCTATCTGACACTGTACACTTATCCTGGTACCGATACTCTATCTGACCTGTATACATATTACCTACCTGTAACCTACCTACTCTTACACTATTTGACCCTGACTACGACTGAATATCCTGACCTGTACACTACCTGTTACCTGTTAACCTGTACTACTACCTGTACACTATCTGACCTGTATAAACACTATCTCCACTGTACACTACCTGACCTAGTACACTATCTGACATCACTGTAACATACTGAACCTTACACTATTGACCTGTACATATCTGACCTGTACACTATCGACTGTACATCTATCTGACCTGTTTCACTACATGACTGTACATTCTATCCTGACATAC
>NC_036845.1:3795978-3807008 GCF_002910315.2 Salvelinus sp. IW2-2015
TATTTCGCAACAAAGCCTCCTTCACTCATGCTGCCAAACATACCCTCGTAAAACTGACTATCCTACCGATCCTTGACTTCGGCGATGTCATTTACGAAATAGCCCCCAACACTCTACTCAGCAAACGGGATGTAGTCTGTCACAGTACCATCCGTTTTGTCACCAAAGTCCCATATACTACCCATCACTGTGCTCTCGTTGGCTGGCCCTCACTACATATTCGTCGCCAAACCCACTGACTCCAGGTCATCTATAAGTCTTTGCTTGGTAAAGCCCTGCCTTTTCTCAGCTCACTGGTCACCATAGCAACACCCACCCGTAGCACGCGCTCCAGCAGGTATATTTCACTAGTCATCCCCAAAGCCAACACTTCCTTTGGCCGCCTTTCCTTCCAGTTCTCTGCTGCCAACGACTGGAATGAATTGCAAAAATCACTGAAGCTGGAGTCTTATATCTCCCTCTCTAACTTTAAGAATCAGCTGTCAGAGCAGCTTACCGATCACTGTACCTGTACACAGCCAATCTGTAAATAGCACACCCACCTACCTCATCCCCATATTGTAATTTTCCTCTTGCTATTTTGCACCCCTGTATCTCTACTTGCACATCTATCATCTGCACATCTATCACTCCAGTGTTAATGCTAAATTGTAATAATTTCTCCTCTATGGCCTATGTATTTCCTTACCTCCCTACTCTTCTACATTTGCACACACTGTACATAGATTGTTCTACTGTGTTATTGACTGTAAGTTTGTTTATGTGTAACTCTGTGTTGTTGTTTTTGTCGCTTTGCTTTATCTTGGCCAGGTCGCAGTTGTAAATGAGAACTTGTTCTCAACTGGCCTACCTGGTTAAATATAGGTGAAATAAAAAAATGACTCTCCTATAAAGTGCTTCATACTTTAGCACAGAGCTGGCTTATTTTTGTAAGATAATTTTTTTCAAACAGTACAAAATATACACATACAAACAACTGCATGCAAACACACACAAACATCAACAACATCACCCTGCCCAGATGCCCAATGACCTGACCTATTTTCATTAATTATTCTTGTTTCTATTTAAAGATGGATTGGCGCTTTTCATGGAAAACTCTCTCATTTGGCCTCTCTTTTATTGCTGACTCCCACACTGCTGTCCTGCTCTTTTCCCCACTGCCCTGGTCATGTTGCTTTGGGAACATTGCTTCATCAGTACAAGAGTCATTTTAGTAAGAGGCCTGAGGCAATAATATGTCCCAGCTAGCACATTTGGTTCCTTGGAAGTTGGTGGAACATATGTTTATGGTTTCACATTTGGTTGTGGGAAGGAAGCCAAATGTTTCCTAACCAGTTAAACCAAAAGTTTTTAAAATGTTCTGAGAACAGACGTGAACATTTAGCTCATTCTGGGAACATATATTTTTAGGTTGCAGGGAGGTTCTGAGAACATTTTACTCTGGTTCCTTGAAAGTTTTCGTGGGAGGTTTTATTAATGCTCTGAGTACTGAAATGGTAGGTTATTTGGAGGTTTTTAAAT
The DNA here is from genome assembly GCF_002910315.2 of Salvelinus sp. IW2-2015. NCBI lineage: Eukaryota > Metazoa > Chordata > Actinopteri > Salmoniformes > Salmonidae > Salvelinus > Salvelinus sp. IW2-2015. Next base: position 3,797,503 of record NC_036845.1, read on the forward strand.
ACCTTTCTTAAAACTTTCTTTAAATGTTTAAATAATACTGTTAACTTTTTTGAACTCCAACCACAGATAGGACACATGGGAATTAATTTCCTTATCCATTATTGTTTCATTTTGTGACACATCATCAGTGAGATTCAAACCTATAATATTCCGGTCTCTATGAATGGAAGTAGTCCACTGTTCCACCAAGATGGAGCTAGCATGCCAGGTTGATTTACGCATTCAAAGCTGTTCATTTTAGTCTATTCAAACAGACCGCCTTTCAAAGGAAACAAGCACTCATTAAGATCAGGTGTGGCCAATTAGTGGGCGCGGCAAACACACATGAACACACTTAGAGGGCAGAGAGAATTTTGTTGATGCTACGTAATGTATATGTTTTTAAATAACATTCTTATAACGTTCTCTGAACGTTACTAAAGTGTTCTTGTGGGATGGTTGTATGCAAAATAACCATAGGACAACCATGCTCACACCAAGCTCTAAGAAACATATGGTTCTCAGAACGTTGTGCTAGCTGGGGTGTAACTAAGAATAATTTTGAAAGGTGACATAAACTGTGATATGTGTCAGTCATTCACAAAGCAGCAGATTTCTGGCTAACCAAAAGTGAGTGGCCACAGAAAATAGTTATGCAGTGCTGAAGCAGGTAGGTAGTGACCTCAAGGTTGGGGGGATTATGGGAACACCAGAGGGCAGAGAGAGACAAGGGAGGTGACGCCGGGGGCTGTTTTTCTATTAATTTCTCTTTCCCTCTCTCCCCCTCCCTCCCTCATGCCTGTGGCCTCAAAAGAGAGGTCAGGGATATGGTCAGGGTTGGAGTCAGTGCTTTTTCTGCCTGAGAGCACCATGAAAGGGGCACCCCATCAAACAGCAGATGAACTACTCCATAATATGTGTGCCTGTATTATTGTGTGTGTATGTGTGTTTGCTATTCACATTCTCCTACATTTTGGCCTTCCTCTCCTTATTTACACATTCATGAATACACATCAATGTGTTTCTCCGTTTGAACTCCCTCCACCTCTGTTTGACTTTGGCTCTGATGTTGGCAGTTGTGAGCGTGCTCAGTGTGTTTCACGCTGCCACGCACTACCTCCCCTTCATAGCGGCGGTGCTCTGGGCTCCTCAGAAGGGTTCTGGTTCTGGAACACTGACATACAATATTGATCTGTCCATCCCATCCTTCCAATTCCATGTCAAACAATCACAGAGACCTCTGAGGTCCTCCATAATCTTTTCCAGAGTGCTGTTGGGTTTTTTCTTTGCTGTCTGTACTGTAATTGGCATTAGTTCAGCTTGATTTGTTGTTTGGTTCTTTTTCTTTCAGTTGTGGGTCATACATATTTTATGTTTAGAACTCTCTAGTGTGTTATGATCTTGCCTAACTGTGGCATGTCTTTTCCTTTGCTGCACTTTTTCAGGTATACGATTCAAAATATATATTTTTCTAAATCATTGAAGCCCACACATTGTCTTTTGATAAACTCTTATGAGAGAGAGAGAGAGAGAGAGAGAGAGAGAGAGAGAGAGAGAGAGAGAGAGANATAATGACCATCGTTATGTTTGGAGGAAAAAGGGGGAGGCTTGCAAGCCGAAGAACACCATCCCAGCCGTGAAGCACGGGGGTGGCAGCATCATGTTGTGGGGGTGCTTTGCTGCAGGAGGAACTGGTGCACTTCACAAAATAGATGGCATCATGAGGAAGGGAAATKATGTGGTTATATTGAAGCAACATCTCAAGACATCAGTCAGGAAGTTAAAGCTTGGTCGCAAATGGGTCTTCCAAATGGAGAATGACCCTAAGCATAATTCCAAAGTTGTGGCAAAATGGCTTACGGACAACAAAGTCAAAGTATTGGAGTGGCCATCACAAAGCCCTGACCTAAATCCTATAGAAAATTAGTGGGCAGAACTGAAAAAGYGTGTGTGAGCAAGGAGGCCTTCAAACCTGACTCCGTTACACCAGCTCTGTCAGGGGGAATGGGCCAAAATTCAACCAACTTATTGTGGGAAGCTTGTGGAAGGCTACCCAAAACATTTGACCCAAGTTAAACAATTTAAAGGCAATGTTACCAAATACGAATTGAGTGTATGTAAACTTCTGACCCACTGGGAATGTGATGAAAGAAATAAAACCTGAAATAAATCATTCTCTACTATTATTCTGACATTTCACATTCTTAAAATAAAGTGGTGATCCTAACTGACCTAAAACAGGGAATTTTTTACTCAGATTAAATGTTAGGAATTGTGAAAAACTGAGTTTAAATATATTTGGCTAAGGTGTATGTAAACTTCCGACTTCAACTTGACATATTTTATGTTTAGAACTCTCTTTAGTGTGTTATGATCTTGCCTAACTGTGGCATGTCTTTGCCTTTGCTGCACTTTTTCAGGTTTACGATACCTGATTTTTCTAAATCAGTGAAGCCCACACATTGTCTTTTGACAAACTCTCTTATATCAGAGAGAAGAGAAGAAGTTAAAGGGAGTAAGTGAAAGAGGAAGGGAGAAGGGGGGTGAGGTAAGGACAGGGGTTTATCATTAGCATATCTAAGGAGAAGGTAGAAGAAAGGGATGGAACGTCCTATTTTGCTCTGTGACATAACAATCTAAAGCCCTGTCTTGTTTCCAAGCAATAACAAATATATATCCCTCCCTTCTTCTTTCGCCCCGCTCTTGTTTTCCTGGGAGAAATATTCTTACTCCTGGCGAACAGGGGAAGACATATTGTTCTGTGAGGAGCCGTGAAGAGCTCTTTGATACATTGAGATTATTACAGGGCTCTGACAGATTTTCCTGCTGGCCTGGTGTGTGTGTGCGCGTGCGTGTGCGCGCGTGCGTGCTCCAGGCATAAGAGACATAAGCAGTCGCTAGGGGGCCCCGACCAGGAACTCAGTCGGAGTCTCAACGTAATATTGAGAGTAAGAATAGCGGAATATAGAAGGAGCCATTTCAAAATTTGGTTGCGCATCAGCAGGTTTTCTATTGTTATGTCAGTCACTGACAGTCACTCAATATGCCATGTGAGCTAATGATTTTTAGATGGTAAGATAGTCTAGCCAGCTATCTAAACTTGTAGTAATCATGGCCGAATACTCACCCGGGTATGCAGGGCACGTGCCCAGGGGCCCTGACGTCCAGGGGCCCCCATTGATTTTGTTAGTCACTCTCATTCACATATTCTATTAACATGGCAAAATGTGTAGAATTGCAGAAAATGAGCTTTAAAACTGCAAACATTTCTCTCCACCCCATGGCAAAATTTTTAGAATTGCAGGAAACTTGCTTTAATTAAAACTACACCATTTGTAGAATTGCAGGAAATGTACATTAAAATGTAAATGTTTCTCTCTGCCGTCAAGAGGTGGCCCACTAAAATGCATGTCATTCAATTGTTGGAGACTTCCTCGTCGTCAATCATTCTGGATGGACTGAGTGTGGAAAGCTAAAAGAAATGCTAATTAGATTTTGGAGGTCCGACTCCTCCGAGTTTTTGGCAGTCTCAGAGAGTTTGCTCCGATCGTTCACCACGTGAAGTGATTATGCTGCAAATGGCCCTTTTGTTATCTTGGGGAGSCAGTCAGTTGTAAATAGCTGCAGAGTTATCTGGGCAGCACAGTCAGTTGGAGAGGAGACGGGTAATTGGATAATTAATTTAGTCTTGGACAGGTCAAACGGATTTTCCTCATCTGCTTTTCCTTTCCGGCACTCGCTCTGTGGCAAGGTCTCCAGGACACGTGATTGATGTGTGTGTGTCTGTGTGTGTCTGTCTGTGTGTGATTGATATGTGCCATGGACGGATAATTACAGCGCATTCATCTCCCCTCACCCTCTCTCCCTCACCCACTCTCCCTCACCCTCTCTCCCTTTCACCCTCTAGACATGCAGGATGGGTAATGATGGTGACATGAGAGGTTATTTCAAGTGAAATGGTGTTGTTTCAAACACACACTATACCATATTTAAAGAGATAGTTTACTCAGAATACAAACTAACATGATTTTCAACCTACCTTGGCTGCAGTTGATTCAAGAAGGCAGTTTTGGGATATTTAGTTTCCTTTCAACACTTAATATCCATATTTGGTTACTGTTAGCAATCTCAGTAACCCTTAACATGAAACTGTTCTTGTGCCTGTGTAATAATCTGTAATTACTTTGGAGAAACGTTTTATTAGCATGTTGTTACATAATACTTTGGTAATTGCATTTCAATGAGCTGAGAGTTTTTGTAACTACTGAACACGAGGAATAGTGACTGTTCCTTATTCCACTTCTGTCATAACTCCATTATTATGCAATTATAAAGCAATTTCCAAATTCCTATGTAATAACAATGTTGCTATTGTAATAATCACAAGGTTAGTATGTCATGATATGACGAAATCAAATGAAAATGTTGCTCGTACTTTTTTTCACGTGTATTTTTTGGGATTTCACATACGTTTTGTTTTGGAGTGTCACTGAGTGGATTCATAGGAACATTGCCGATAATCACAGGAGAGTAACAACGGGAGGAACCGGAGCACCTCACAGCACAATTGGTACACCGCCCCTTGTGAGAATGCAGGTACAATCATTCAGATGTATTCCCATTGGTTCACAGCATATTGAAGCCTGTATTTAAAGCCTTGCAGAAGCAGCACGGGAACAGAACCGCGTGCGGCGCCAATGAGGAAGGAACTCAGACAAACAGTGAAGTAACAGGGAAGTGCATAGTTGAACTATTTTCCACTGGACTGGGTGATTTTAAAGAATGGATTTAGGATTTTAAGGAATAGACTGGTTTATTGTAAATATATATATTCAAAGACAATTGTGTGGCATTGTACTGCTCAATATTTCTTTGTGCCTCAGGCCTATCCCAAAGGTGGTGAATCTGGAGTGGACAGAGCAGAAGGAAAACCATGAAAGGACTTCCCCACCTCTTAAAATTCAACTTTAGCCAATTAGTGAGTGGTCTAAATGTTTACCTATTTATTTTTGTTTAAAATAAATGTCCATACCTTTTGCTGAAATCTTGCCTCCTTGTGTTTTATGGTTACTGTGATTCGCACCCAACTGGTCACTAGAACTCAAACTTTATACTGTTAGTCCTGGTGCTCCAAACCTCCACCAGGTGGTGTAGTCAGGTTTTATGACAACTGTACATATAAGAACTAACTAAATATATAAGAAGTGTTACTGCATTACCTTCGTCTCACTCGTTATGAAAATATATTTGATAGTTATTTTGAAGCTGCAAAAGTGGTCTACTCTAATGTAGAGGTGATTCCATGTCCCTCATGTATTTCATTCTAGTCTATATGGCTATATTAGATTCATATCTAAGAGCCCTCCAAACCATTATATTTACACTCATTCAATAACTGTTGTAGTTTTTGGTTCTTGGCAGCTATCAAATATTTTTTTATTTTCAAAAAACTTCAAATACATTTGGTTTTCTGAGGTATTCAAAATACTTTCAATTATTATTTTGTTTTATGAGACGTGTATTTGAATATCAAAGAAAATAGCCTTTTAGTAAAATCTATATAAACTATATTCGACCACCTATAGTTCCGTACCCCTTCAAACATTCAACCTCCAGCTGCGTACCCCCTCTAGCACCTGGGTCAGCACACTCTCAAATGTTGTTTTTTTGCAATCATTGTAAGCCTGCCACACACACGCTATACGATACATTTATTAAACATAAGAATGAGTGAGTTTTAGTCACAACCCGGCTCGTGGGAAGTGACAATGAGCACTTATAGGACCAGTGTCACGCCCGGACCTTAGAGATCCTTTTAATTCTCTATTGGTTAGGTCAGGGTGTGACTAGGGTGGGCAATCTATGTTTTCTATTTCTTTGTAGGCCTGGTATGGTTAGGGTTAGGGTTAGGGGGCAGCTGTCTATCGTTGTCTCTGATTGTGGATCATATTTAGGCAGCCTTTTCCCACCTGTTGTTTGTGGGGTCTTGTTTTTGTATAGTTGCCTTGAGCACTGCAATACTGCACATTTGTTATATTCTTTGTTGTTTTTGTTGTAAGTTTCACTAATAAATATAATGTGGAACTCTAAGTACGCTGCGCCTTGGTCTGACCATCCTTCAAACAATGATCGTGACAACCAGGGCACAAATAATAATATAATAATAATCAATAATTTTGCTATTTATTTAACAATCTTACATATAAAACCTTATTTGTTCATCAAATATTGTGAATAACTCACCATAGGTTAATGAGAAGGGTGTGCTTGAAAGGATGCACATAACTCTGCAATGTTTGATTGTATGGGAGAGAGTCTCAGTCTTAAATAATTTTCCACACAGTCTGTGCCTGTATTTAGTTTTCATGCTAGTGAGGGCTCTGAATCCACTCTCACATAGGTACATGGTTGCAAAGGGCATCAGTGTCTTAACAGCGTGATTTGCCAAGGCAGGATACTCTGAGCCCAGCCCAATCCAGAAATCTGTCAGTCGCTACTGATTAAATGACATTTTCACAGAACCGCTTGTTGCAATTTCGATGATGCTCTCTTGTTCAAATATTGGTAAATGGACTGAAGGCAGGGCATGAAAGGGATAACGAATCCAGTTGTTTGTGTCATCCATTGAGGGAAAGTACCTGCGTAATTGCACACCCAACTCACTCAGGTGCTTCGCTATATCACATTTGACATTGTCCGTAAGCTTGAGTTCATTTGCACACAAAAAATCATACAATGATGGAAGACCTGTGTGTTGTCCTTGTTAATGCAGACAGAGAAGAGCTCCAACTTCTTAATCATAGCCTCAATTTTGTCCCGCACATTGAATATCGTTGTGGAGAGTCTCTGTAATCCTAGATTCAGATCATAAAGGCGAGAAAAAACATCACCCAGATAGGCCAATCGTGTGAGAAACTCGTCATCATGCAAGCAGTCAGACAAGTGAAAAGAAACTTTTCACTTTTAAAGAAAGCTTTAAGCTTGTCTCTCAATTCAAAAAAACGTGTCAATACTTTGCCCCTTGATAACCAGCGCACTTCTGTATGTTGTAAAAGTGTTACATGGTCGCTGCCCATATCATTGCATAGCGCAGAAAATACACGAGAGTTCAGCGGCCTTGCTTTAACAAACTTAACCATTTTCACCCTGTGTCCAAAACGTCTTTCAAGCTGTCAGGCATTATCTTGGCAGCAAGAGCCTCTCAGTGGATGCTGCAGTGTACCCAAGTGGCGTCGGGAGCAAGCACTGCTTGCAAGCACGTTACCACTCCATTATGTCTCCCTGTCATGGCTTTTGCGCCATCAGTACAGATACCAACTTGAGCAGCAGATATGTTTGGCTACATACGAACCGTTAGTGGAATTCCCGCGAGAGAGTAACGGTTAATGTGATTGGATGTTAATTATTTGACTAGGCTACCTGTATTTGGCATTGTGTTGTTTTTTGCTAGATAAACAGTAGCATTGTGTTGTTATTTTGCTATTTAACACTAGATTGTTTCATTTAATTTTTGGCAGTGAAACGAGGCTACTCAGGCGAGAAACCCCCCCAAAAAATTTATGGAAAATATAAATGGACTGTTTGAAAATGTGAAGAAAAAAATAAATATATAAACACGTTTTAATTTTTTTAAATTAAACTTGAATCACATTTTTATTTGTCGTACCCCCGACGGCATTGCATGTACCCCACTTTGGGAATACCTGACCTAGAGTATTTGAAATTATATTCTCCCCAGGTCTGTTGAACGTAATGAGATCCAGAACATCAACGGGATCCTTTGTTGCCTCTAAAGAGAGCTCATTACAGTGATTATTATCCTGATTAGTCCTCAATAAGATCCTGTGGAGAGAATGAGTACATGCTCCCCCATCTACCACTGATTGACATCTAACCGTCAACCCCCCATGGTTTACACAGAACACAAATCATATCTGCCCTACTACTGTTTTATCCCTGCACTGCTTTCTGGGAAATTAGCCAACGAGAGGAGGTCAGTAATTAAATCCATCTATTCAAGGACTGAGCCAACTCCTTTATTAGTGCCTTGTCTTGCGTTGTGGTGGGCTAGCTACTTGAATCATCATCAACCTCATCATCTCAAGGGTTCATTATAACTGATGGTCTATTGATGAGTCCATCCACTCAGATCAGAGAGGAGGGCCAGATGGAGATGATGAAGATGACTCTTGAAGCCTCGTCTCCCAGTGCTCTCCCTATGTGGAGAACCGATGCAGGGAGAAAGGCTACTTATCATTATCTGTGATTATGTCTCAAGGTGGTTAGCTGTTGGCATGGGCTCAACGGAACCCTCTCCTGTTTCCATAGCGTGTCTTTTAGCGAATGTGTGTGTTTTCGTGAATGTGTGTTTGTGCGTACACGTGCATGCATGAGTGTGTTCTTGTTCTATGAGGGCCTGCGTGCTGTACGTCCCTGCCTTATAATAGGGCTGAAATTGCCTTTCTTGAGGTACAGCAGCTGCTTTGAAGTGGAACAGCGGTTAGAAGCTTTTAGTCTTTTGTGTGTTGGTCAGACTTAGGAGAATAAGAATGGGGCAGGTAAGTGAACGGAGGTAGAGCAGAATGGAACTGTGGAGATGGAGAGCTCTGACGGCCAGAGCTTTTAATCTCCATTAGCCCTTCATAATGCCTCCTTTCAGGGTTGATTTGATTTGACGGGCGTTGCTCCGGAGTCCGCGCCACCCATCCTGCCCACACCCCAGCCCCATGAAGCGTGAGCGCTGATATTACCCCCCCTACCACCACCTACCACCCCCTTATGACTAATATAAATCTGCTCTAATAGCTTTTTATTGTTCAAGCCCATTGGGGGTGAGAGAGAAATGTACTTACGCAAGTTTGAGGGAATTCTGACAGGAAAACTACCACCTATTTTACACAGAAAAGGTGCTTAAAAAATGTGGCGGTCATTTTGTTCCTCTAGCTAAATGTGGTGTTGACATTTTAGGAAAAGAGTCCCTGTATACATGGTCGAGTCACTACATATACTTCATAACTGTATTTAATATTTGTCAGATGTCAACTCCGTTCCTTTCAAGATAATGGCAGCTTTTGTTCTTGAGTTCTATTATAATGTAAATCCTGTAGAAGGTTGTTGTCAGGTATAAGTGGAATGCAGCCTAATAGAAGTCTTTGAAGTGTTATTTCCTGCATAATGCACTGCTCTGGTTGGTACAGTGAGGGACTGTGAGATGTGAAGTACTGAACTGGCCTTGTTAACAATGAAACTGAGGATGAGGTAGAGCTGGGCGATATGGACAAACATCCATATCAAGATAAATTGCCAAAATGTATGCGATAACGATAAATATAACAATACGTTTATGACATTAATGTGCACCGCAGTTAAAAAAAATGTTGATGGTTGTACTGTAGCCATTTATTGTCCTTTTAACAATCACCTATATTAGCAAACTTATTTAGTTTCAAACATTTCTCTTGTACAGGCTACTTATTGTAATGAACAATATCAAAATGCCTGCGATAAGTGATCAATATGGTCGGTGT
>NC_036845.1:3807108-3841448 GCF_002910315.2 Salvelinus sp. IW2-2015
CTCTCTCTCGTCTTCTCTTCTCTCTCTCTCTCTCTTCTCCCGTTCTTCTTCTTCTTCTCCTCCTCTGTTTCATCTTTTCTCTTTCCTTTCTTCTCTTTCTCTCTCTGTCTTCTCTACTCTTTCTATTCCTCTTCTCTTCTCTCTTCTCTCTCTTTCTCTCTCTTTCTCATCTCTCTATCTCTTCTCTCCTCTCTCTCTCTCTCTCTCTCTCTCTCCCTCTCCCTCTCCATTATTCTCTCTCTCTCCCTCTCCCTTTCTCTCTCCCTCTCTCGATTATTCTCTGTCTCTCTCTCCATGTTCTGAATACAGAGGAAGGTATAATTTATTGAGTTGTGTTTGATCAAGTCTGTCTGGATAACTCAATCACATACATTGTCTGTCTGGCACAAGAGATATCACTGAGCGACATTACCCCTGAATGAGTACAGTCCTCTTCACAACAGTCCGTTTAATACTACTAAAGAATGGGCAAATGCTCATGGTGCCCAAGCAGACTAAATAATAGAATAGAATCTAGGAGAAAAATAATAATAATGCTCTCATACCTCATTGACCACAATATAAATAGGTAAAGGATAGTGAAGTCATCTGATAAACTAATTGATCAGTGGCTGAGGTTTATCGGTTGCGGATTTTCTAAGATTACTTGGGAAGATAGAATGTGTAGCTAGCTATGCCTACTGTCTGTCAAACAGTACTATAAGCAGAGAATAGAAGAATGAACCCTAAACTACCACAAAGGGACTACTGAGGAACCCACCCAGCCTGAAACATTAGCGAGGCAACATCGACGCGAACATCCCTAGTCTCTGACCTGCGACCAGGGGTGGCACTACATTGATTTTACATTGACTGCCCTCCCCAGTCTCCAGGCTCTGTTCTTTGGTGTAGCCACATCGACCCAGAGTGAATAGGCCCTGGGCCCCAGGATCCACAGGTGGTGGCATTGACCCACCCCAGACTGAGAGCAGAATCCAGGGGAGAGAGGGGGTTGGTGGGGGTGGTYTGGGGATCGACCTCTCAGGGTGGATGTTTCTCTCTCTTACAGATCCCATCGATATGTCTCTAGGTACTAACTGACTGAGTAGGGGACAATAGACCTTTCATTTTCTCTTTCTTTCTTCTGCATCCTTCTATTCTTCTCTTTAGACTGTAGATAAGAGAATAAAGAAATGCCCTGAAATACACTTCTGGTTTTATTGATTATTTTCACTGTGTACCATGGATATGATATTTTTATTTCTGTTATTATCTTGTCTTGTCTTTGAGATAGATTGTACAAGTGCATTACAGCTTTTACATCCACTAGTCACTGTATTGCATGATCATGATTTCTTAGCCAATCAAATACTGACTCTATCATAAAATGCTCTATTTGTCTGGCATCTTGGACATTTGTTTTGTTTTCTACATAGTTGTATCAGAAATGTAATTCATGGGTATTGAGTCGTGTCTTATTCTTGTACTGTTTTGCCTTCCTCAAGGCATGCTGCTGGGGTTTGTTTGTCAGTGTCAAAGTGTAGCAAAACAACCCTGCAGTAATCATAAACCTGTGGTCCATGACACTCGTCCGAAAACAGCACAGTGAATTCCATGCCTCCGCTTTCAAACACCTGTTTTATAACACTTCAGAGMGGGCTGACGCTGGCTCCAGGCAATGGGGTGCCAGGAACACACACACAAGCAGCGAAATAATGGAATAGTCAGGGGCAATGGGCAACTTTACAAACAGGAGTACTTGCTACAGAAGTGGATAGGGAAATGTCATGGTTCTAGAATGTAGCCATATTCAAATGGCCTGGAGTGACAGATGGAAACACACATCACTAAAGATGGATGGTTCTGTGGGTTCCAGAACACAAACACCATATACAGTCTACCTACTGCAGAAGGACATCATTTTCTATTTGCTTTCTATAACATTATTATAGACTGCCCTGGGAGAATACATGTGCTTCATCCAATTCATGAATTTAACCTTCATTTAACTAGGCAAGTCAGTTAAGAACAAATTCTTATTTACAGTGACGACCTACAGGGAAACAGTGGGTTAACTGCCTTGTTCAGAGTCAGAATGACAGAGTTTTACCTTGTCAGCTCTGGGATTTGATCCAGCAACATTTCGGTTACTGGCCCAATGCTCTAACCACTAGACTACCTGCCGCCCTGACACATACGGTTGGGAGCGTACACTTCATTACCAAAAGTATGTGGACACCTGCTCGTCAAACATCTCATTCTAAAATCATGGGCATTAATATGGAGTTGGTCCCCTACTTTGCTGTTGCAACAGCCTCTACTCTTATGGGAAGGCTTTCCACTAGATGTTGGAACATCGCTGCGGGGACTTGTTTCCATTCAGCTTTAGTGAGGCCGGGCACTAATGTTGGGCGATTAGGCCTGACTCGCAGTCGGCGTTACAATTCATCCCAAAGGTGTTCGATGGAGTTGAGGTCAGGGCTCTGTGCAGGCCAGTCAAGTTCTTCTACACCGATCTCTACAAACCATTTCTGTATGGACCTTGCTTTGTACACGGTGCATCATCATGCTGAAACAGGAAGGGTCTTCCCCAAACTGTTGCCACAAAGTTGGAAGTGCAGAATTGTCTAGAATGTGAATGTACAGTCGTGGTCAAAAGTTTTGAGAATGACACAAATATTCATTTTCATGAAGTCTGCTTCCTCAGTTTGTATGATTGTAATTTGCATATACTCCAGAATGTTATGAAGAGTGATCAGATGAATTGCAATTAATTGCAAAGTCCCTCTTTGCAAAGTCCCTCTTTGCCATGCAAATTAACTGAATCCCCAAAAAACATTTCCACTGCATTTCAGCCCTGCCACAAAAGGACCAGCTGACATCATGTCAGTGATTCTCTTGTTAACACAGGTGTGAGTGTTGACGAGGACAAGGCTGGAGAAGACTTTTGGAGGATGGCCTGGCGTCAAGAAGGGCAGCAAAGAAGCCACTTCTCTCCAGGAAAAACATCAGGGACAGACTGATATTCTGCAAAAGGAACAGGGATTGAACTGCTGAGGACTGGGGTAAAGTCATGTTCTCTGATGAATCCCCTTTCCGATTGTTTGGGGCATCAGGAAAAAAGCTTGTCCGGAGAAGACAAGGTGAGCGCTACCATCAGTCCTGTGTCATGCCAACAGTAAAGCATCCTGAGACCATTCATGTGTGGGGTTGCTTCTCAGTCAAGGGAGTGGGCTCACTCACAATTTTGCCTAAGAACACAGCCATGAATAGCCATGCCACTTAATATAATGTATATGTATATACTGGACTCGATACCATCTACTGCATCTTGCCTATGCCGTTCTGTACCATCACTTATTCATATATCTTTATGTACATATTCTTTATCCCTTTACACTTGTGTGTATAAGGTAGTAGTTGTGGAATTGTTAGGTTAGATTACTCGTTGGTTATTACTGCATTGTCAGAACTAGAAGCACAAGCATTTCGCTACACTCGCATTAACATCTGCTAACCATGTGTATGTGACAAATAAAATTTGATTTGATTTGAATAAAGAATAGTACCAACACATCCTCCGAGAGCAACTTCTCCCAACCATCCAGGAACAGTTTGGTGACGAACAATGCCTTTTCCAGCATGATGGAACACCTTGCTATAAGGAAAAGGTGATAACTAAGTGGCTCGGGTAACAAAACATCGATATTTTGGGTCCATGGCCAGGAAACTCCCTAGACCTTAATCCCATTGAGAACTTGTGGTCAATCCTCAAGAGGCGGGTGGACAAACAAAAACCCACAAATTCGGACAAACTCCAAGCTCCAAATTCGGACAAACTCCAAGCTCCAAATTCGGAAAACTCCAAACTCCATTGATAATGCAGGAATGGGCTGCCATCAGTCAGGATGTGGCCCAGAAGTTAATTGACAGCATGCCAGGGCGGATTGCAGAGGTCTTGAAAAAGAAGGGTCAACACTGCAAATATTGACTCTTTGCATCTACTTCATGAAATTGTCAATAAAAGCCTTGGACACGTATGAAATGCTTGTAATTATACTTCAGTATTCCATAGTAACATCTGACAAAATTATCTAAAGACACTGAGGCAGCAGGCTTGGTGAAAATTAATATTTGTGTCATTCTCAAAACTTTTGGCCACGAATGTATGCTGTAGCGTTAARATTACCCTTCACTGGAACTAAGGATCCAGAACGATGAAAAACAGCTCCAGACCATTATTCCTTCTCCACCAAACTTTACAGTGTGCACTATGCATTAGGACAGGTAGCATTCTCCTGGCATCCTCCAAACCCAGACACGTCCGTCGGACTGCCAGATGGTGAAGCGTGATTCATCACACAAGAGAACGCGTTTCCACTGCTTCAGTTCAATGACAGCGAGCTTTACACCACTCCAGCCGACACTTGGCATTGCACATGGTGATCTTAGGCTTGTGTGCGGCTGCTTGGCCATGGAAATCGATTTCATGAAGCTCCCGACGATCAGTTATTGTGCTGACGTTGCTTCCAGAGGCAGTTTGGAACTCGGCAGTGAGTGTTGCAGCCGAGGACAGACGTTTTTTACGTGCTACGCGCTTTAGCAATCTGCAGTCATGTTCTGTGATCTTGTGTTGCCTACCACTTTGCAGCTGAGACGTTGTTTCTCCTAAACATTTCCACTTCACAATAACAGCACTTACAGTTGACCGGAGCAGCTCTAGCAGGGCAGAAATTTGACGAATTTACTCTTTGGAAAGGTGGCATCCTATGACAGTGCCATGTTGAAAGTCCCTGAGCTCTTCAGTAAGGCCATTCTACTGGCAATGTTTGTCTATGGAGATTGCATGGCTGTGTGCTCGATTTTATACACCTGTCAGCTATGGGTTTTCCAATGCCTCGCAAAGAAGGGCATCTATTGGTAGATGGGTGAAAAAAAAGCAAACATTGAATATCCTTTTGAGCATGGTGAAGTTATTAATTACACTTTGGATGGTGTATCAATATGCCAAGTCACTACAAAGACACAGGCGTCCTTCCTAACTCAGTTGCAGGAGAGGAAGGACACTGCTCAGGGATTTCACCATGAGGCCAATGGTGACTTTAAAACAGTGGTTAATGGTTGTGATAGGAGAAAACTGAGGATGGATCACCAACAATGTAGTTACTTCACAATACTAACCTAAATGACAGAGTGAAAAGAAGGAAGCCTGTACAGAATAAAAATATTCCAAAACATGCATCCTGTTTGCAATAAGGCACTAAAGTAATGCTGCAAAAAATGGTGTAAAACAATTAACTTTTTGTCCTGAATACAAAGTGTTATGTTTCGGGAAAATCCACTCTCCATAATTTCAAGCAAAGTGGTGGCTACATTATGTTATGGGTATGCTTGTCATCATTAATGACTGGGGCGTTTTTCAGGATAAAATAAACAGAACGTAGCTAAGCAAAGGCAAAATCCTAGTGGAAAAACTGATTCAGTCTGCTTTCCACCAGACATATTTCAGATTTCACCTTTTGAAAATAATAATGGGTAAATGTTGCATAATCCAGTTGTGGAAAGTTCTTAGAGACTTACCCAGAAATACTCACAGCTGTACAGTAATAGCTGCCAAAGTTGCTTCTACAAGTATTGACTCAGGGGTGTGAATACCTATGTAAATGAGATATTTCTGTCAGTTTCTATACATTTGAAAACATTTCTAACAGCATGTTTTCCCTTTGTCATAATGGTGTGTTAATACTTTCTKAAGGCACTGTATTACTGTTTTAAAAATATGTTCTGGGTTTTTGACACAAAGATAAACTATACTACTTGTCCAATCTTGACTACTGTCCGGTGATATAGTCAGGTTCAGCAAAGAAAGACCTAGCAAACCTGCAGCTGGCTCAAAACAAAGCAGCACGCCTTGTCCTTAACTGCACACGTGGAACTAACTTCAACAACATGCATGATAGCCTTTCATGGTTGAGGGTTGAAGAGAAATTGTCTTTTTAAGAAAAATGTGTATGTAGAAAATGCCTAACCATTTGCATAATCTTTTTGCATAGACTTACATACCCCACCAGACAAGCCACAATGGGTTTCTTCACTGTACCCAAGCCAAAAACAGATTTAAGATGTTACTCATTTATGTACAGACCCATGACATCATGGAATACTCTGCCACCAGAGGTTACTCAGGCAAAAATAAAGTTCAGCTTTAAAAAAGAGACAAAAAACAATGGATCACAGCAGCTCTCGTCTTTCTAAAGATTTCATTTAAACCCCCTTGACTCGATGTCCACGCCCCCGTGGAAAATCGAATTAACATAACAAAAAATATCACCATAAAAATCTGTAACTTTAAGCTAGAGATATCTGTTTTTTTGGCACTGAATGCGTCTCAATCTACCGCATCTGCTGTGAAAGGTGATCGAGCTAGAGCAACCATGAAACATCCTGAAAATACATATTTTCACAAAATCGTCTGTAGCGTCTGAACGGTTAGGCCTACAAACTATCTTGGAAAGATGAGACTTTCACAAACACGATGGTGTTCTGTGTTTTGCACTACAACCCCCACAAGCGTCTTGTGACTCGTCTGAAGTCGGTACAGCCGATCCGCCAACTTCTGTCTGTAGCGTCCAAACAGTTCAGGCTACACACTAATATGACCCTTCTGTGCAAAGGTGAGACTCACAAATACGTACATTCGGGCCTGACAAGACTGTTCTGAATGTCACCTGTTTCTAGTTGAAAGAAATTATGGAAATATGAGACTGTTTAGTGTCAAAAACGAGGGGTTAAATACATGTAAAAAGGAATAGACAAATGTTTCCTGATCTTTCTTATATCTCTCAGATATAGAACAGACACTTCAGAACAAACTTTCTTCAGATTTTTTGTGGGGGACTATGTGTTGTTCCATGTAGTGAATCTGTTATTCAGTGCGTTTGTATGGGCTAACAGCAATAAGGCCAAATAAAATGTTTCATCAAATAATTGTTTTCTATTTTTTGGGGATACTTCAAGGGGTCTTTAAATTCAAAATTATCCTTGGCATGATCTTAAAACAAGTCCATATAGCTTAGTAGAACCCCCCTCCCCCGGCTTAGACAGGGCTTAGACTGTAATGGGTTAACTGTACTGTCTATAAGAATATGAATATGTATATATGAATAGTGTGTAAATAGTATTTTTTGTTGTCTCTTGGTGTCTTTCCAATATATAACTCTTATTTTGTGTTTTATTTTCTATTTAGAATGGAATGGAATATCTAATACTGTTCTTGTCTATAACAACTTTGTACTTTGTCATGTATTTGTATGTTTTATGTGGACCCCAGGAAGAGTAGCTGCTGCACATGCACTAGCTAATAATATCCTAATAAACTAAACTAAACCACACAGGGACTGTGGTATCAAAGATTGGATTTAGAAAGTAAAGTGCCATTTACCCATTAGAAAGGTTGGCCCTAGAGCAGGAATTACAAAACTTGTGTTGAACAGCTATTGTGTCATTTGCAAAAACAAAACTCAAGGCGATTTTGATCATCTAAAGCATTTTAGTCAGTTTTCTATTCAATGTAATATTTTGTCTCTTTGTCTTGTGTGCCATGATGTTATCATGACAACTCTGGGGTATACTGGTGTAAATATATAGGGGACTGTTCGTAAAATGTATATCTAAGGAGTATTGTATCAAGACCTGTCTGTGAGACTCGTCATCTCAAGTTCCCCACAGAAAGATACGGCCTCAGTAGGACCAACACACATCTGTTGTCTTAGTGTTGCTTGACTGTTGTTATCCTGTGCATGTATTGGTTTCCCCGATGCGGTCTATCTTCAGACATGTTCTACAGTGAAATTCAAGATTCAATCTGACAACACAAACTAGATCGCTGTAATTACTTTAGTGCTGTCATTTTTTTCTTTTTTTATGATTATGTAGTATGTTGAGATTTATAATTTCATATAAAAAGAGACTATAGAACTTCTACATCTCTGCCTGTCAGCAACCTATTCTGTATCCCTAGACCAGGGAGAAGCTACTGACACCCCCTTTTGTAGGCCCGCGGATCTCAGTCGGGTCTCAACTTACTGTTGAGAGTTAAAATAATAGAATACACAAGGTGTCATTTCAAAATGTGGTTGTGCATCAAGACTTACTCAATTAGCCCATGTCAGCATTTAGATTGGTAAATTAGTATAGTGGCCAACTATCTAAGCTTGTAGTAAGCATGGTCGAATCATCAGTTATCATATTAAAAACTGAAAACATGGCCTCCTGAGTGGCGCAGCGGTCTAAGGCACTGCATCGCAGTGTTGCAGCGTCACTACAGCCTGGGGTTTGATCTCAGGCTGTGTCACAACTGTCCGCGACCGGGAGTCCCATAGGGCGGTGCACAATTGGCCCAGCGTCGTCCAGGTTAGGGAAGGGTTTGGCCGTGGGGCCTTTACTTGGCTCATCGCGCTCTAGTGACTCCTTGTGTCAGGCCGGACACCTGCAAGCTGACCTTTGTCGTGAGTTGGACGGTGTTTCCTCCAACACATTGGTGCAGCTGGCTTCCGGGTTAAGCGAGTGGGTGTTTAGAAGCGCGGCTTGGCGGCGCATGACTCGACCTTTGCCTCTCCTGAGCCCCTTTGGGGAGTTGCAGCGATGAGATAAGATCGCAATTGGATATCATGAAAAAGGCGGTAAAAAACATAAAACATAAATAGACTCGACCCTATGGSAAAATGTGTGTAATTGCAGAATATTTGTGTTATAAAATTGCTAAATCGTCTCGCCGCTTCATGGCAAAAATGTGAAGAATTGCAGAATASTTGCTTTAAAATGGCACCATTTTCTCTACGCCCCATTGTAACATGTGTAAAATCTCATAATTTTTTTCTCTCTCTCTTTGCTGTCTCGAGTGGCCCGCTAAAATGTTTTGCTTGCAAGGTGGCGGGGGGTATCGATGTGGGTACGCCGACCCACGAGAMACTGTGGCCCCTTCAGATTAGTTCTGTTTTTTTGTGACCCCTATCCCCATCAAAGTTGTCCATACCTGCCCTAGACGGATGAAAATGCACACTGGAAGTGACAAAGTGCAGGCTGGCAGGTCAATTAGACACTGGTTGTGACTTCAGATCAATCATTTGCATCAGAGCCAGTGTATTCAGCAATATACTTTAAATGTACTTCTCTCATCATTGTCAATCTCCTTCTGTCATTGCTCCAGATGACAATAGAGGAACCAGGCTTGTAGTTGATCCACCATCTTATCTCTCCTGAAGAGAGATAAACACACACAGTCACACACATGGGGAGGTGGCTGGTGCTGGTGCTGGTGCTGGTGGTATCTTCATAAAGGAAACAGTATGTGGTCTTACCCAAATGTTTTAGTACATTTCATTACTGGGCCATTTACAGTTACAATCCTAGTCCAGAGATCCATCTGGCCATATGTCCACCCTAGCCCAGTTCACTCCCCTCTCTCCTCTTCTCTCTCAGGTCTCAACACTGGCGTGATGTGGTGCTGAATGTAAATAAACATGCTGGAYGTCTTCCTCATCTTGTGTTCCCTCATAGTCACTTATGGACACACAACTGCATTTGCACACRTGCACACACACACACACATACACACACACACAAACATACACACACAAACACAGACACACACACACTCAAATAAGTCAACATTGAGAAAGATAAAACACAGCTACCTCAAGTGAACCAGCTACCTGTGAAACCCTTAATAACTCCAGAGAAGAACATTCAGCACAAGAACAAGAACAAGAGAGAGAGAAACATTCACCCTGATAAATCGGTACAGCACAAAACATGTCTACCTCAAGTAAAGTAACTTTAAGAAAATGTGCTAATCCATAAGGAGAATTCAGAACAATAACAAAAGTAAAAACATTCACCTTGAGAAAAAGGTACAGGGACACATTGATTAGCCAAACCCCATGCATAACCGTTACCTCTTAAGGATTGTACCCTTTTTTTTAAATGTTCGCCTGAAATGACATACCCAAATCTAACTGCCTGTAGCTCAGGGCCTGAAGCAAAGAAATGCATATTCTTGATACCATTGGTTCTTTGATACCAAAGTGGTTCCTTTGGTATTCTTGATACCAAAGGAACCACTTTGAAGTTTGTGGAAATGTGAAATTAATGTAGGAGAATATAACACATTAGATCTGGTAAAAGATAATATAATCAAAAAAACATGCGTTTTATTTTWWTTTTTTATAATCTTGAAGAKAAAGGTTATATAATCCGATAGGAGTTTAGGCGCAATTTAGATTTTGGCCACCAGATGGCAGCAGAGTGTGTGTGCAAAGTTTCAGTGAAGCATTACGTTACTACTATATTTTGTAGGTCTGCCAGGAGTTTTTCCAAATGAGCCGAATTGGTCAATTGATACATTTTCAAGTACATAACTACAGAGAACATGCAAAAATGCTATGGTAAAAGAGACAGCAGCAGGGGTCAAACTGTAGAACCCAGTTCCCACATTTGAATATAAAACAGATTTTATGAAATAAAACTATGTTTCATTTTATCTCTGGGACCCGCAAGATGACAAATCAGAGCAAGATTACTGTATGTACGTACCTCATTTACCTTCAGAGCTCAATGTATCAAATCAGTTGCCATGATAAAAGCTTTTTGTTGTGGTGCGCTCTCCTCAAACAATAGCATGGTATTTTTTCACTGTAATAGCTACTGTAAATTGGACAGTGCAGTTAGATTAACAAGTTGGCTGTTACTTACAACGTCACACGTTAGCAACAATCGTCCCGGTTTAGGGAAACTGATCCCGTAGAGGTTAATGATTTAACTACATTTTTTCATAGAGCTGTCCTAGATAATCTATTAGGGTGACATCATCAACAATACAACAGCAGGCCTCTAGACTAAAGGAACACTTGATCTGTTGTTTTCCATTGCTTCTCTCATCCATAATGCTGTTTGCTGTTGCTCTTGAGAGGAGAGGCTGACCTGTCATTATGTGATCATTGGTATGATTATTAACAAGGAGATTGTTATGGCGGTGAAATGACAAAGGGCGAAAGGACGGTGAAAGGGCAACTGCACTTAAAAAAGACACACACACACACACACACACACACAGAATGACATACTTTAAAATGACATACTTTGACCACTCTTCTATCTGCTTCTACCAACCATTGGAACTCTTCCAAGACAAGGTAAGCTTTTGATTTTACAAATGTATTGCCACAGGGCCCGCCGGTCTAACTGCTAAATTGCTTACCGGCTGTACACTGTACTGCATGATTGTAGTGGGTTTACTGAAGTGTTAGTTCTAGTAGGTATGTTGAATATGACGTTACTTTAACTAATATGGTGACAACGCTTTAGACTGTGTAGCAGTTAGCGTTTATGTTATGAAGGTTTAGCTTGAATTTTTTTTCCCGCCTGGTCACAGACAGCTGATGTGTTGTGCATTGAAGTCCACAAGCGAAGGGAAAAGGTGAGAGCAGAGTGCGTATATGCGAGAAGAAATACAACCAGCTGTTTGTATATGGTTGCTATGAAAGTGAACTGTGKTTACGTGTGATCAGGGGTGTATTCATTCCACTGAATCTGTTGAAAAAAAATAAAAAACGGAAGAAAATTAAACGAAACGGAGATAAACATACCTGAATTTGTCCAACAGAAACTCTCGCTTGCAACTGCTGGACTAATGATTACACCCTAGATGAACTAGATGCAGGTAAGAGTGTGCACATTTTTCTCTCGACCTGTGCACCTATGTTGTAAACKTTCATTCATAGGCTAGGTTGTAGCAACCTCATGATGGGTATATGGAAAATGTTTGTATCTTGTAGTAAGTAGTCTAAAGCTATCGATTTTACATTGAGCTGGTTGAATGGAATATGAATGACAGTCATCCAATATGGTGTAAAAGAAATAGGCTCACTACAAAAAATGGTACCGAGCGCACTTCCAACCTCACACAATGCCGCTGGTCATCTGGAAGCAACGGGGGAATGAGGGAGAAAGAACATGGGAGGGAATGACTTACTTGACTTAATCCTCTTGGTCTCATTGGGAGCATAGGGCGTCCATGGCTATCAACCTCACTTTTCTCCTTGAGAGGGAATGTGTGACTGTACAGCTTCAGATCTGAGCTGGGCTCATCTGAACACTTAAGGGCCACTGTTAGATCAGTGTTAGGTTGAGGCGCTGGAGTGCTGGAGTTCGGTGCAATGACAAAGCTCTCTCTCAATATGGCCCCCCATGCTCCTATTGAGTAGCTCAGCTGTGGAAGAAGTAGACAGTGAGGAAAAGCAAGGCCAATTAATTGCTTCTTATTCAGGCCATCGATTTCATTAAGTGGTTCGGCTGAAAAGGCCATTTGGGAAAGCAATCCTGACAGTTAACTTTGGCTCACCATTTGAAGCAATTTCGGATTGTTTAACGTGCATCAATTATAGGCTAAATATATTTTTTTATATGAATTAATTGTGTGTTGTGGGTAGATCAGTATCTGCTTCAATGTGTCGTTTTTGAGTGTGTGTGTGTGTTTGTGTGTGTGTGTGTGTGTGTGTGTGTGTGGTGTGTGTGTGTGTGTGTGTGTGTGCTGTCTCTTATACACATCTAGATGTGTATAAGAGACAGACTTAATTCTTCCTCACATCAAACACTTCCCTCTCTCTCCCCTCTCTCCCTCTCTCTCTCTCTCTCTCCCTCTCTCTCCTATTTCTCTCTCTCCTGTTCTCTTTCCCCAATCTTAAGGAGCAGACCTGAAAGACAATCCCAGGAGTGATTAGAGGCTATTTAGCAGTGATAGCTCTGCAGCTGATCTCACTTCATCTCTCTGACACTACTCTGCTTTTATGGACACATTATTATTCTACAGGTGTTCTCTGGAACCGACGGGTAGAAGGGGAACTGGAGCCCCGAGGTCAGGTATGATGTCTAATCACATTGACAAAGACACTGGGACTACAGTGAGGAGCCGGGGAGGGCCACCTTAACCCAATGGGATAGGCAGCGGCWGTTTGAGAGCTTTCTCTCCCTTCTCTCTATCTCTCTCTCTCTCTCATTTCCTGCTTCACCATTTATTTGCCGTGCCTCCCTGAAGTGTCTGCCTTTTCCTGCTCCTTAGCCTGACAGTCCAGGAGGGCTCTCTGGTACCAGTGTGCACCTTGCCCATCTGTCTAGCAGGAACACCTGTGCCAGTCTGTGCCAGGCGGGATGAAATAACATCAAACAGAAGCCAGAGAGTAGATCAGGCCAATAAGAGGTTTGTCTGCTGGGGGCCTGACTGGTTAACTGGGCTAGGATACTGTAGATAGGGCTGGGTAGTCAGATAGTCAGTCAGTTAGTCGGTCAGTCAGTCAGTCAATCAGTCACACACTCACTCGCTCACTCGCTCACTAATTTGTACTATTCTACAGTTGTCTGGAGGTACTTTGTTTGTGCCCTATAACACAAACGGTATAACAAAGAACGAGAGGGTAGGAAAGCAGGAGGAAAGAACGAAGATAGGAGATGGACCAATACGAGGGGGGAGGGGGTAAAGGAGATAAGAGAAAGTGTGGAGAGTAGTGAGATAAGAAAGAGGGAGAATGGAGGGAGTAGTTTGCTCTTGCTTGCAAAGCTGTTGTTGTGAGGGGGGAGAGAGAGGGAGAGAGAGAGAGAGAGAGGTGCTTGCTTGCTTGGAGTCTGCCTGCGAAGCTATATGGTTGTGAGTGGCTTTTAATCAGCAGAGAAATTGCGGCTGAATTGAATAAAACGTTATCTGAAGGAGTGGGAGGTGGAATTTATGGAGCATTATATTCCTTCAATAAACAAGCGCTCTTTGAATTTATTATCACATTACTCATTCATCACTCTACTGCTCAGAACACTCCTTTCTCTTCTAGGGCTCTCTCTGAATGGCCTGGAACACTGCCCAGATTGATTTGGTCCTGAAAAGGTACAGAATGGTTACAGAAGTTTAAAGCCAGGAGAAGCACTGTTCATCATCCAGCCACCACCTGTTCATTTGGTTTTCTTCCTATACTACTTCTTTGTACCTTTGTAGTGGTGCAGTTTGTTCAGTTATTGTTCATACACAATGAAACACATACACACACGTGCACACCGATGCACATACACTGCATTCAGAAAGTATTCAGACCCCTTTACTTTTTTCACATTTTGTTGCGTTACAGACTTATTCTAAAATGGATTACATTGGGGGGTTTCCTCATCAATCTACACACAAAAACAGGTTTTTAGAAAGGTTTGCAAATATATTTAAAATAAAAAACTTAAATATAACATTTACAGAAGTATTCAGACCCTTTACTCAGTACTTTGTTGAAGCATTTTTGGCAGTGATTACAGCCTCGAGTCTTCTTGGGTATGACACAACAACCGAAAACCGAAAGGTTGCTGGATCAAATCCCTGAGCTGACAAGATAAAAATCTGTCGTTCTGCCCCCTGAACAAGGTATTTAACCCACTGTTCCCTGGTAGGCTGTCATTGTAAAATAAGAATGTGTTCTTAAGATTTGCCTAGTTAAATGTAAAAAAAAACAATTTGGTGGGCAGTTTCTCACATTCTTCTCTGCAGATGCTCTCAAGCTCTGTCAGATTTAATGGGGAGTGTTGCTGCACAGCTATTTTCAGGTCTCTCCAGAGATGTTTGATCAGGTTCAAGTCTGGGCTCTGGCTGGGCCACTCAAGGACATTCAGAGACTTGTCCCAAAGTCACTCCTGCGTTGTCTTGGCTGTGTGCTTGGGTCGTTGTCCTGTTGGAAAGTCAACATTGCTCCAGTCTGAGGTCCTGAGCACTGTACTTTGCTCTGTTCATCTTTCACTCGATCCTGACTAGTCTCCCAGTCCCTGCCGCTGAAAAACATCCCCACAGCATGATGCTGCCACAACCATGCTTCACTGTAGAGTTGGTACCAGGCAGCGGCGGATTTAGGTATGGGGGACATAGGCAGCCGCCCAGGGCGGCTGGGGGCGGTGACATTTGCGCATCGGTTTTCTATCGCTCATTTGCACGTCACGTCAATGATATCATGTCACCGTGTGGGACTGTGGGTCAATTAACCTTGTCGGAGTGGGCGCCCTGATTCCAGTTTGTGAGCTAGGCAGGCTACTGCCTGGGARGGTTTCCCAATCAGAAGTACGAGATGGGGAGGGAGGCGGGGGTAGGTTGACCTCAGGTCTCCCCACTGGAAGCCCGAGGTAGGGGGAGCGGGGGAATCTATCAAATAGTGCACCTCTAACTGTGTACAGTACTAATGCAATTAGTAAAATCAGGTGGTTTGTGCGAAATCGTTTGTGCGAAATCGTTAAGAATAATATAAAACCAGTCTGCACACCACCAAGGTGAATTGGTTTAGTCTTGACTCTTGGTTGACAGTGTTGGGGGATGGGTAACGTATTGATGATTGAGTGCCAAATCAACACAAATGGATAAGAAAAGGTCTAAGCCATCAGGTGCCCAGTTTAGGAAAAAGAGGAACGAAGAAGAGGAGAAAGGCGCAAAAGATAAAGGTATGCAGCTATGTCATCTCTTTATGAGTATAATATTATGCATGTAATGAAATAGGCTAGTTTARCACTTATGTTTGTTAGCCTGTGTTGCTATGTTGCTTGCTATGCTATTACACATAGGGCTACAATATTCCGTTTTCTGTCCAACTAGCTTACATAACGTYGGATATAATTTCACACAGTTYCATCATGATAATGTGTGTAGCCTGCAGCAAAACGATTACAACCTAACTAGCACATTATTGATTTGGTTAACTTTCATTGAGGTGACATCATAAAGGTTTTGTGTGATTGTATTGACTAGGTCCTGAGCTCAGTAAGGGGAATTTCCAAGTTAGCTGTTGGCTAACTTAAAAGACATCTATATTATGCTGATATTTTGTATCTTTTGTGATATATTGAGTCTTTTGGAGTGTCTTATGCCTATAATTAGCCAAGGAGTTCGTATGGTTCATATGAAAGTTTAATAAATTGTACATAATGACATGTATATTTAATTGTGCAACAAATGTATTTAGGCTGTCAGACTCATATACTGTATTTCAATGCAAATTCAGGGGCACTTCTGAAATATTCTGGAGCCATCTACCTCCTCAGCCACACAGGTGTCTTCACAAATGTTGTCTGAGCCTGAGGATGAGAACCCTTTGCTTCCACTTCTTCCCAGCAGGATTCTTCAGGTGTGTTTGTGCGCATGTGTTTATGTGTTTATGTGTGCTCGCTGCAGAACATAAACAAAATAAATTATTTCCCTTTTGCAAAGTTTTAAGTTTCCACATTGTAGGTAACAATAATGATTTTATTATTACTGGTTATGTATGTGGGATGTTCCACTACTATAAATGCTGTGAATAACGTGTGTAAACTAATGCCCATGTGCTCTCCATTARAAATGCCTGTGGCAGCATCCCCACCAAACCCTGCTGCTGAGGATSAACCACTGTCTACAGACCCTGCTGACTGGCCTTCAGTTCTGACTGACAGAATTCAGACACAACTAGTTTGCAGAGGACCATGTGAGCTACCACCTAACTTTGTTTCCCCAAGGAATGAAAGCCATGGAAGAAGTTGCCACCACCAGTATTTCAGGAAGACCTTAGTGAGCGGTGAAATGATCCCTAGAAGTTGGTTGGTTTATTCTGAAAGAAACAACAGTCTCTTCTGCTTCTGCTGCAAACTCTTTTCTAAGAAGAAAATGTATTTAGCAAACTCAGGACTGACAGACTGGAAACATGCAAGTTCTTTGCTGACTTCACACGACAGCGGTCCAGAACACCAAAACTGCATGAAAACATGGAAAGAACTGGCAATGAGGATCAAAAAAAGGGAAACAATTGATAAACATGAGATGGTACTTATGGAGGCTGAGAGAATAAGATGGAGAGAGAGGTGTTGACACGTCTGACTGCTATTGTGCAGTCTCTGGCAATTAGAAATCTGGCACTAAGGGGACACACACAAACACTGTACTCTCCATCAAATGGACATTTCCTCAAAGAGGTTGAACTGATGGCACAATTTGATCCAGTCATGAAMGAGCACCTTAACCGTGTCCAAAAAGGGACCTCGAGTCACATCACCAGCTACCTTGGCCACCAAATACAGAATGAACTCATTGATTTGTTGAGGTGAGGGATAAAGATTGAGGGATAAAGATTGAGGTTGAGGTGAGGGATAAAGATTGAGGTGAGGGATAAATCAAAGACCCTGTGATAAAGATTGAGGCTCTTATCAGAGGATGTGGGATCATACCGATTCAGCATCTGTACAGTGGTGTGGTATGACATCTGGAGCCAGATCCAACATTGTGAACAAGCTGATGCAGTCTCCCAGTATGCATGTGGATGTTGCAGTCAGTCTTCTCAGAAATACAGAGAGAGGTCTCAGCAACTACAGGGCAACAGGCTTTATGACTGCACAAACGTCAGTCAAGGATATTGTGAGGGAATGAATGTAGAGGCTGTTCTACAGCAAAAAAAGCTGAGGTCCATAAAGCGGCACTTTCATACAAATAATTTGGTGAGCCTTTGAGTGATGCCCTGAAGAAGCTGGAGGTGATATTTTTCAATGTCGTTGCTGATGCTGCAACCTCAGCCCTTCAGGAAAGATTTTCCACATTGGATAATGTGGGAGAGAAGTTAGGAGTGMTGTCAACCTTCCAAAGTCTCTCAAATAAGGAGCTGACAGAACAATGTGAGGCCCCTAGTATGACACTGCACTATAACGAACACTCAGACTTGGATGGCAGAGAGATTGCACAGGAACTGAAGAACTTGCCTGACCTCCCATCGAAGACCATGACCCTGCTTGAGCTGATGATAATTATACACGAAAGGGAGCTCTCAGAAATGTATCCAAATTTGTGGAGTGCTCTCAGAATTTGTCTTACTCTTCCGGTGACCGTAGCTGAAGCAGAGAGGAGCTTTTCATAGCTGAAGCTCATCAAATCCTGCCTAAGGTCCACCATGTCACAGGAACACCATAGTGGCCTTGCTCTCATCAGTATTAACCATGTAATTGCTGACCAGATTTCTTATGATGATGTAATTGATGACTTTGCATCAAGGAAGGCAAGAAAGGTCAGGGTTTAGATGGCAGTTGTGCAATTTAGTTTGTGTGTTTCTGTTTTAAGTGCAATAGTGTAATAGTAAGGCTCTCTTCTTTATAAGTGTGTTATTCTATTTGTATTTGTGTTTGTGTGATATAGGATTTGTGCAATTTAGTTTTATTTGTGTGTTTTTGCTAGCAATAGGGTAATAGTGTAATAATTAAATTGTATTTTTATTTGTATTTACAGTGGGGAGAACAAGTATTTGATACACTGCCGATTTTGCACGTTTTCCTACTTACAAAGCATGTAGAGGTCTATAATTTTTATCATAGGTACACTTCAACTGTGAGAGACGGAATCTAAAAGATCTCACATCAATGATCATGAGGAAGGTGAGGGATCAGCCCAGAACTACACGGCAGGACCTGGTCAATGACCTGAAGAGAGCTGGGACCACAGTCTCAAAGAAAACTATTAGTAACACACTACGCCGTCATGGATTAACATCCTGCAGCGCACGCAAGGTCCCCCTGCTCAAGCCAGCGCATGTCCAGGCCCGKCTGAAGTTTGCCAATGACCATCTGGATGATCCAGAGGAGGAATGGGAGAAGGTCATGTGGTTTGATGAGACAAAAATAGAGCTTTTTGGTCTAAACTGCACTCGCCGTGTTTGGAGGAAGAAGAAGGATGAGTACAACCCCAAGAACACCATCCCAACCGTGAAGCATGGAGGTGGAAACATCATTCTTTGGGATGCTTATTCTAGCCCACAGGGAGACAGGACCACGACGACAACCAGTAATATGAGGGGCACAGGATGGATGGGCGCCATGTAATCCGAGACCTCCTCATCGGCCACCACAACCTCCGCTTCCACTCCCTCGATATACAACAGCAGTCAGCATTCTGAAGCATGCGGTCAGTGCGCTCGGTCATTACCATCTGTTCTCAGCAGAACAGAACGCGCACCCCGAAACACACACACCCAGGGCCCGTCGCGAGCAACGCACATATCACAGCCAAGAGGACTAGCACCCGGAAGTCTCCGTAGAACCCTGAACCCACAAGTATCAGACACAAATCCTACAAGATACAACAACCCAAACACAATAACAACTTACAAATTCACCCAGACCTCTACAATGCTTTGGTAAGTAGGAAAACCTGCAAAATCCGGTGAGTGTATCCAAATACTTTTCTCCCCATTGTTATACCATTATACTACAATTTGTTTCTATTTGTCTCTGTACTTCTTTCGTAAAATGTTGATTTAAAATAATATTATAATGATTATTTATTTTGTTGTTCCAAATGTCTGAATAAAAATTACAGTTAATGGGGGCGGGGGGGCTGAAGGCAGGGAGGTTCACCCAGGGAGCCATACAAGCTAGAACCGCCGCTGGTGCCAGGTTTCCTCCAGACATGACGCTTGGCATTCAGACGAAAGAGTTCCATCTCGTTTCATCAGACCAGAGAATCTTGTTCTCATGGTCTGAGAGTCTGAGAGTCCTTTAGGTGCCTTTTAGTAAACTCCAAGCGGACTGTCATGTGCCTTTTACTGAGGAGTGGCTTCCATCTGGCCACTATCATAAAGGCCTGATTGGTGGAGTGCTGCAGAGAATGGTTGTTCTTCTGGAAGGTTCTCCCATCTCCACAGAGGAAACTTGCGAGCTCTGTCAGCAGTGACCATCAGGTTCTTGATCCACCACCCTGACCAAGGCCTCTTCACCTCGACCATTGCCAGTTTGGTCCGGGGTTCACTCTAGGAAGGGTCTTGGTTCCAAACTTCTCCATTTAAGAATATATGGAGGCCAGTGTGCTCTGGGACGACCTTCAAATGCTGCAGAATTTTTTGGTACCCTTCCCCAATCTGTGCCCTCGACACAATCCCTGGCTCAGAGCTAGCTGACAATTCCTTCAATCTCATGGCTTGTTATTGCTCTGACATGCCCTGTCAACTGTGGAACCTATATTGACAAGCATGTGTCTTTCCAAATCATGTCCAATCAATTGAAAAGTACCACAGGTGGACTCCAATCAAGTTGTAGACAACATCTCAAGAGATCGATCAATGGGAAAAGCAGTGATTGCATCTCGAGCTCTCAATTTCTGGAGTCTCATAGGCAAACACTACTCTGAAACCAACACCCTGGTTTTCACTTTGTCATTGTGGGGTATTGTGTGTAGATTGATGAGGAGAAAAAAATAGTTAATCCATGTTAGAATAAGGCTGTAATGTAACAAAATGTGGAAAAAGTCAATGGGTCTGAATACTTTCCGAAGGCACTGTACCTGCATGCACACACAGACACACACACTTTCGGGTAAACAGGCCACAGTTTCTTAGCAACAAAGTCCACACACCTGTAGCCATTTAAGAAACAAATGTGTGATAAAACAATAGCTTACACTGGGATRCCTTGGGTCATCGTCATTGGTCAATGATGGAACCTTGGGTCATTCTCATTGGTCATCTGTGGCACCGTAGGATATCCTCATTGGTCAACCGTGGCACCTTGAGTCATCCTCATTGGATGCCTGTGATGCCTGTAGCCAGACACATCCTTTCATCCTCTCACTGTCCTTCCAGATGGGCTGTGGGGTCTCTCTGCGTCTCCTCCTCGACGACAGACAGAGAGCCAATAGAACAGCTAAGTTGCCATTCCCCCAAACCGCCTGCAGTGTCAGTCTCACTCTTGTCTGCCTCTCTCTCTTACCCCTGGGAAGGGACCACTGCTTTATTAATGTCTGCATCCTCCATCCTCAACACACCGTGTTTGTCTTCACTTCATTTTCCTACTGTTCTGCCTTTGTTTTCTATTCTATTTTCATCCCTGTTTTTGATTTCCTCTGTCTATCAGAGTGGGAAAGGTCACCTCTGTCCAGGGGCCATGTAATACTGGAGGCCCTGCAGTAATTGTGGGAGCAGAAACATGATGTGGAGATGTGTGGAGGGTTTTTGTAACGCAGTAGTGGATGTTCCTTCAAAAATAAAAATGGTTTTGTGGCACCCACTGTGGGTCTCCCACAATTCATACGCCTTATCTGCTTTTGTTTAACCTTGGCGTCTGGAGATAGTTACTCACCTCTGTGGTTTTAGTCCTTTGACAGGCAAAATGTAATATCCCATGGCTAAAGGGCAAACACGCATTACGCAACACCAGTATACACACACACACAACACACACAACACACACACACACACACACCACACAACACACACACACACACACACACACACACCAACACACACCACACACACACACACACACACACACACACACACACACACACACACACACACACACACACACACACACACACACACACACACACACACACACACACACACACAAACACACACATTTATTTCTCCACTCCCAGGCTGTTATATCCTGAAACTTTTTGGCATAATTTTGTTCTAAGGCAAGGTTCTGCCCAGAACAAAGATGGATGCATGCCCCGTGTTGGACAGTAAAATCAGACTCACTTCAGAAAGCAATCGCTTAATCTAATGTTAAAAAGTTGTGTGGCCTATGTTGAAAGAGGATGGAAAAGACGGGGGTGTTAAGTCTTGGATGGGATTCTTAGATCATTAAGCTCACTGGATTTGATTGAGCAAGAGGTTTCTGGAACGGACTGCTTTCATCTGCAACTCCCTCTCATCTGCTTAATCACTGCTGATGCAAAGATTTAAAATGTATTTAAAATGCTATTTCACTCTCAATGTGTTGAAATAGTGTTACGTGTGGTATAAGTGGTAGCGTGTGTGTGTGTGTGTGTGTGTGTGGTGTGTTGTGTGTGTGTGTGTGTGTGTGTGTGTGTGTGTGTGTGTGTGTGTGTGTGTGTGTGTGCTGTGTGTGTGTGTGTGTGTGGTGTGTGTGTTGTGTGTGTGTGTGTGTGTGTGTGTGTGTGTGTGGGTGTGTGGTGTGTGTGTGTTTGTATCTACAGCCCAGTCTGAGTACTCAATGAGGAAAATGCATGTTTTCAGACAGACTAATCTTTTATTTTTCCCAAAAGTAGTGTAGCACTCACAACTCTAAATTTCTTCATGCATTCTTATTAAAGATTGAAAACATTGTGCAGAGCAGAGTTCCAAAACACGGGGCCCACGAGAGAAATCATCCCAGGTGTCACCTCGCTATCCTCAAACTCCCTGTCATAAATCAACCAAGGCGCAGTGTGCATGTAGTGTCCACATCTTTTAATAGGAGTGAAACCTAAAACACAAAAACAAACAGGAAACAGCATTGAACGTGACGCAACGAGGTGCACACAAACGGAAAAAAATTATAATTACCACCACATTAGGTGGGAAAAAGGCTATCTAATTATGATTCTCAATCAGAGACAACGATAGACAGATGTCCTGATTGAGAACCTACCCGGCCAAACATAGAAATACAGAAACCTAGAAAACAAAACATAGAATGCCCACCCCACATCACACCCTGACCTAACCAAATACAGAAATAAAATGGCTCTCTAAGGTCAGGGCGTGACACCAGGGGTGATTTTATTTGGCCCCGCGGGTTTGCTGACAAGAAAAAAGGGTAACAAAATGTGTGTTGTTGGTTTATAAAAAGACTGCAAAATCAGCTCAAAGTGATTGTAATTAAGGAAATCTGTTCCCAATATTCCACACTAAATAGAAGATAATATTGATCCCAATGTAATCAAAGTTTGAAATTATTATGTTTTGTCAAATAATATATTTTTTGTGCTTTCTTGCGGTCAATTGCAGTGTAGAAATGATTTAGAACTGGGGTGCGGCTGTGCTGAGATCTTTTTAGCTGATTTGGGAATGGGGGAATAGGGGACGGGAGGGGACAGAGGGGTGAGGGCTGTGCTGAGATCTTTTTAGCTGATTTGGGAATGGGGGAATAGGGGACGGAGGGGACAGAGGGGTGAGGGCTGTGCTGAGATCTTTTTAGCTGATTTGGGAATGGGGGGAATAGGGGACGGAGGGGACAGAGGGGGTGAGGGCTGTGCTGAGATCTTTTTAGCTGATTTGGGGAATGGGGGAATAGGGACGGAGGGACAGAGGGGGTGAGGGTGTGCTGAGATCTTTTTAGCTGATTTGGAATGGGGAGATAGGGGACGGAGGGGACAGAGGGGGTGAGGGCTGTGCTGAGATCTTTTTAGTGATTGGGGAATGGGGAATAGGGACGGAGGGGACAGAGGGGTGAGGGCTGTGCTGAGATCTTTTTAGCTGATTTTGGGAATGGGGAATGAGGGGACGGAGGGGACAGAGGGGTGAGGGGTGTGCTGAGATCTTTTTAGCTGATTTGGGAATGGGGAATAGAGGACGGAGGGGACAGAGGGGTGCGGGTGTGTGCTGAGATCTTTTAGCTGATTTGGGAATGGGGGAATAGGAGGACGGAGGGGACAGAGGGGGTGGGGGTGTGCTGGAGATCTTTTTAGCTGATTTGGGAATGGGGGATAGGGACGGAGGGACAGAGGGGGTGAGGGCTGTGCTGAGATCTTTTTAGCTGATTTGGAATGGGGGAATAGGAGGACGGAGGGACAGAGGGGGTGCGGGTGTGCTGAGATCTTTTTAGCTGATTTGGGAATGGGGGAATAGAGGACGGAGGGGACAGAGGGGTGAGGGCTGTGCTGAGATCTTTTTAGCTGATTTGGGAATGGGGGAATAGGGGACGGAGGGGACAGAGGGGGTGAGGGCTGTGCTGAGATCTTTTTGCTGATTTGGAATGGGGAATAGGGGACGGAGGGACAGAGGGGGTGAGGGCTGTGCTGAGATCTTTTTGGTGATTTGGGAATGGGGGAATAGGGACGAGGGGACGAGGGGTGAGGGCTGCTGCTGAGATCTTTTTAGCTGATTTGGGAATGGGGGAATAGGGGACGGAGGGGACAGAGGGGGTGAGGGCTGTGCTGAGATCTTTTTAGCTGATTTGGGAATGGGGGAATAGGGACGGAGGGGACAGAGGGGGTGAGGGCTGTGCTGAGAATCTTTTTAGCTGATTTGGGAATGGGAATAGGGGACGGAGGGGACAGAGGGGGGAGGGCTGTGCGAGATTTTTTAGCTGATTTGGAATGGGGAATAGGGGACGGAGGGGACAGAGGGGTGAGGGCTGTGCTGAGATCTTTTTAGCTGATTTGGGAATGGGGGAATAGGGGACGGAGGGGACAGAGGGGTGAGGGCTGTGCTGAGATCTTTTTAGCTGATTTGGGAATGGGGAATAGGGACGGAGGGGACAAGAGGGGGTGAGGGGTGGTGCTGAGATCTTTTTAGCTGATTTGGGAATGGGGGAGGGGTGTGCTGATTTATTTTTTTGTGGCTATTACAGGACTAGTAAAGTGCGCTACTTTTGTGAGAGAAAAAAATATATGTATATATACACTGCATACATATACAGTGCATTCGAAAAGTATTCAGACCCCTTGACTTTTACCACATTGTTACATTACAGCTTTATTCTAAAATTGATTCAGTTGTTTTTTCCCATTATCAATCTACTCACAATACCCCATTTGGACAAAGTAAAAACAGGTTTTTATACATTTTTGCAAATGTATAAAAAAAAWATATATATATAATATTTACATAAGTATTCAGACCTTTTAATCAGTACTTTGTTGAAGCAACTTTGGCAGTGATTACAGCCTCGAGTCTTCTTGGGTGTGACACTACAAGCTCACCTGTTGTCGTGTCTTTGGCATCATTAAAAGTGAAGACTGTTATTTTATGAAATCAATTCTCTGTAATTATTATTACGTGATTAAACAAATAATGTAAATGTAATTAACTAGGAAGTCGGGGCACCAAGGAAAATCTTCAGATTACAAAGTTATAATTTTCCTAATATAACTCTTCAGATATTTTAATATCTGATCAATTAGTCTTCTTATTAATGAATTATTTACCTCATGTCAGTCTCATTCCAAACGTCGTAAAATGTTGGTTATCTGCACGAACCCAGCCTTTACTATGAATCATCGATACACCAATTGGCTTAATCATTTATTTACAAACTAACTAAATAATCACAGAAATACATAAACAAACAAACAATAGATATAGTTACAAGGAAATGATAGGGGAGGTTCCCTAGTGGGCTAAGTCGATATGACGGCTTGGTGGACAAAAGGAAGTGGGTGTGGACTAAGAACATGCGGAAAGACAAAAATTATAATTATATTAATTGAAATGCTAATCCTTTGCACATGAACGCTCACTCATTCGGGAATAATTGCAATCAATATGTATTTACGCCCAGTGTGTCGTCGTGATTTCTGTTGGAATCGCCCGTCTGCGGAGAGTCAGTTCATCAGCATCTCTCTCTGCTTCCCTGAAGATCAAAGTCTTTTGTGGTTAGAATGGATACTTCAGAGTACATTTAAAAAATGTTCTCATAGAATAGATGTTTCGGCGGTTGTCGGTCTTCGCATCCCAGGTTGACATAATTTCTAGCTGCAGACTAGTAATTAGTATCTAAGATTTGATCTTATTCTGTCGGGATCGATAGTCTCAGAGTTTAACCATTTCCCGCTGTGTAGCCAATGCTCCACGTGGTATGGTTAGGAATTCAACAACCATTGCAACCTTAGTTTAGAGGTTTTTGTGGTCTAAAGACGATTCCCTCAGGAGGGKTTTTTATTCATAACAATAGAAAAGGCGGTTCTATGACATTTCCACCTTCTCACAAGTGGACATTTTGTTTCAAATTCCCATATTGGGGATTTAGGAGTTCGCCATGTGAAATCCTTTGTTCTCTCTGTGTCTCTCTTTCTGCATGGCCAGGGGGAGAGAGTCTCCGCCAGGAATTTATGGCCTGAGATAACAGAACCTGGGTGTAGGAGAGAGTGAGAGAAAGAGGGGTATGCCACGATCTACACTCAGAAAGGGCCACGTCATGGCACTGTATTTGGAGAGTTTCTCCCATTCTTCTCTAACAGATCCTCTCAAGCTCTGTCAGGATGAATGGGGAGCGTCGCTGCACAGCTATTTTCAGGTCTCTCCAGAGATGTTCGATCGGGTTCAAGTCCGGGCTCTGGCTGGGCCAGTCAAGGACATTCAGAGACTTGTCCCGAAGCCACACCTGCATTGTCTTGGCTGTGTGCTTAGAGTGGTTGTCCTGTTGGAAGGTGAACCTTCCCCCCAGTCTGAGGTCCTGAGCGCTCTGGAGCAGGTTTTCATCAAGGATCTCTCTGTACTTCTCTCTGAATCTTGTTTCTCAGGGTCCGTGGCTTCCGTCTGGCCACTATCATAAAGGCCTGATTGGTGGAGTACTGCAGAAATGGTTGTCCTTCTGGAATGTTCTCCCATCTCTACAGAGAAACTCTGGAGCTCTGTCAGAGTGACCATCGGGTTCTTGGTCACCTCCCTGACCAAGGCCCTTCTCCCCTTAATGCTCAGTTTGGCCAGGTGGCCAGCTTTAGGAAGAGTCTTGGTGGTTCCAAACTTCTTGATGGAATGATGGAATGATGGAGTCCACTGTGTTCTTGGGGACCTTCAATACTGCAGAAATGTTTTGGTACCCTTCCCCAGATCTATGCCTCGAMACAATCCTGTCTCGGAGCTCATAGCAAAGTTTCTGAATAATTACGTACACAAGATATATATWTTTTWTTTTATTTTATACATTTGCAAAAATGTCTGCAAACCTATTTTCGCTTTGTCATTATGGGGTATTGTGTGTAGATTTATGAGAAAAAAATGTATTTAATCAATTTTAGAATAAGGCTGTAATGTAACAAAATGTGGAAAAAGGGGTCTGAATACTTTCCGAATGCACTGTACCTGCGTGCACACGCAGACACAAACACGCAGACACAAACACACACACAGACACAAACACACAAACACACACACAGACACAAACACACAGACACAAACACACACATACCAACAGGACCACAAACACACAGACACAAACACACAGACACAAACACACAGACACAAACACACAGAYACAAACACACAGTGAAACTATTGGGTCTTTTGGAAACAGGCCGCAGTTTCTTAGCAACAAAGTCCACACACCTGTAGCCATTTAAGAAACACATGTGTGATGCTCACTAGTCTGCAGGCATTGAAATAATACAATAGCTTTCACTGGGATGCCTTGGGTCATCGTCATTGGTCAATGATGGCACTTTGGGTCATTCTCATTAATCCATTTTAGAATAAGGCTGTAACGTAACAAGATGTGGACAAATTAAAGGCGTCTGAATACTTTCCGAATGCACTCCATATTAATTTTTTCATTTCATTCTGATTTTTTAGGGGGTGCWGCACCCCTACCTCCTGTGGCTATGGTTAGAACCCTTTTGGTTCCAGGTAGAACCCTTTTGGGTTCCATGTAAAACCCTTTCCACATAGAGTTCTACATGGAACCAAAAAGGGTTCTCCTATAGGGATGCCAAAGAAACCTTTTGAAACCCTTTTTTCAAAGAGTGTAGGCTACAGGAATGGATAACCAGATTGCGTTATTTCCCTCAAACACACTGCAAAAAAAAACATAACAGAATGTTATATGCATGTTCAATTTGCAATTGGGTCAACTCGTTGTGTCAACTCGTCTTTAGGGATGAACCCATCACATTCAGCAGACTTGCTGGCGGATCAGTGGAGTAATGTCATGTTTATTTCCCTCTGCTTGCCTGCCTGGATGCCACTGCTGGAGCATGGCTAACACTGTTAGCATGCTGGAGGGCAACATGGCCCAATGATACTAG
Organism: Salvelinus sp. IW2-2015; assembly: GCF_002910315.2. Taxonomy (NCBI): domain Eukaryota; kingdom Metazoa; phylum Chordata; class Actinopteri; order Salmoniformes; family Salmonidae; genus Salvelinus; species Salvelinus sp. IW2-2015. Next base: position 3,834,845 of record NC_036845.1, read on the forward strand.
CGAGCTACAACACAATAAAGCATGAGTAAATGTGAAATATATATGCACCTATTCCTGGCCCTGACTAGATCTCTGAAGACTTGGGCTTTCTAGTAATAATAAAATAGATACAAGTACCCTGTCATCATCAAACCCATACCGAGATGAGTCCAGAATCAGAGCTCGTCCAAAGTGTATTGTAATGCACATTTTATTATACAAGTAACTGTCACTGTGAACGGGGGAGACTGTATACTGCCTCTTAATCTTTGGTAATGAAAGTCCAACTTCAATGGGCTTGTAAAGTTATTGTAGTTTTTGTCTCAATTTCGATGTGATTTTATTAACTTCTCTCTTTTCATTATATGAGGAGTAMATTTTCATAGTGAAATATAGAGCTGCGGTCGACAGGAAAGTCTCTCTCTTTTAGTCCCTATATTGTATTGGCAATCTCATTACATAGAGGGACCTCCTCCCTTAACTCATAACAGTGTGTCTGAGTAAACTAATCCAAGTGGTCAGAAACTCCCTGCTGATTCAGGTTCGACAGAGAAATGGCTAATGGCCAGGTGATGTCAACACATGTTAATAAAGGATATATGAAAGAGTGGGGCTTCAAGGCAAGTCAATAGGCTCCAGATAATGAAGGAATACTGGTAGCACTGTGATGAAATGTCTTATTATGTTTCCAGATAGAAAAGTGACACCAGTTATTTTTACAACCCTAGCTTAGCTACTTCCCATATTGTAGTAATAGTTTATTTAAAAACATATTGTAGGTAGTAGTTATTTCCTCTTTTCTGCAACTCCAGGTGTCCTCATCTCAATGCTCAGCTCACAAGAAACTCTCAAACCAAAAACATGTCCACGTGAAGCCTCCTCTTTGTGGCGTAGGTAATTGATACATGATTGGAAGTTAAAGTCCTCCACACTTTCTGTTGGAGCATACAGCCAAAGTTACCCATTAGCTCTCTAAATAATACGACTCTCRGCATTTAACGGTTGTAGAGTTTCTACGTGTGGATATAAATGGTGGATAGTGGTAAGTATTTTCAAATGTATCCTGTTTAGTATGGATAGTAGAGTGAGGTCCATTACTGTAACAACACAGGAGAAACACCAGAGCTACCATCACTACAGCTCTGATCAATGGAAAATGCATGAACAAGATTCAAACGTGCCACTCCTACTCAGAGCCTCTTGTGTCTTTATGAGTGTACCAGCTACTTTTATTTCCTATAATAAAGTTCCACTTAGAGCAGCATGGAAATGGCATCCACATTACACAGCTTCCACTACAGCCATCAGCCCAGAGTGCTGTGGAAAAGCCTGTCCAATTAATCAACCACTCTATATTACAGGGGCTACAGACTCACCTGTGAGAGAGGGAAATGCTCCAGGAACATTGGATACAGTAGTTTTGTTTAAAGRTCTTGGAAAAATTCAACACATTGTATTGCAAATCATTTAGTTTAGTTTTTTTATGTTTCCAGGATATTTCTGATATTTTTATTTTTATGTGTAACATTCCATCTATGTCCTTGCTTTGATGACTCACTGTGTTGTCAGATGGTGTTGTGATATTTATTTTATTTTATTTTACTTGGAGCTAAACTTAAAAGTGGGACTTAGGGGGTCATGGAACTGCCAATCCAATCTGATGCTGCTCATTACTTTTTGATCTTGTTAGAGTTCTATATTGTATTTTTACAGACAGTTCATTTGCGCTCTACAAACTAATTCCACCCCTGCTTTGATTGATAATGTCACTCAGACAGTGTTTGTTTAGTATGTCGTGTTACTGCTCAGTAAGGGCATGTTAGAAAAACAATAAATAACCTTTTCATAATGCATTATAAACATATGTATAACACCTTATAAGCTATATATAATGCAATATAAATGTATGTTCATGCAATTTTGACAGGGTATTCATAGAAAGTGTAACCAAAAACCTCTACATTGACACTAGATTGAGCTGTGCTGGCAATAAATAGCTATGTAATTGGTGATAATGATTGTGTGTGTGTGTGTGTGTGTGTGTGTGTGTGTGTGTATTGTGTGTGTTTGTGGTTGTGTGTGTGTGTGTGTGTGTGTGTGTGTGTGTGTGTGTGTGTGTGTTGCCAGTGGAGTCAATAATTGATGGGAGGGAGAGGGAGGGGGAGGGGAAAGGAGGGTGTTGGGTTACTGGAGGTTGCCAGCCCCAGCCTGTCGATTCTGTAGATAAAACAATGGGAAAAATAAAAGCCGGAACTCATTGGGCAGAGCGGGAGGAGAAGGCCATAAAGAGAGAAATGAAGACTAATGGGGATATTATTGGCCCTGGAGATGGGACACAAATGAGAGGCTGATGGGTGGGGAAGGATGAGAGCGGGGCTGAGAGGAACAGGGAGGGACAGTGTAGGGGACAATGACTAATGACAGTCCTGTCCTATAATCAGAGCACCCTCCTCCCTCAGTGAGCTACTGTAGGATGTCCTCAGTCTGCGCCTCAGCCCGGATGGCCAACACATCAACCACAGGCTCCGCTAGCCTCCACAACCAGGCGGAGCACAAAGGAGAAACCACACACACAGTGCTGTATACACACACATGTTTTTACATTTGAGTTATTTAGCAGACTCTCTTATCCAGTGCGGCTTACAGTTAGTGAATTCACCTTAAGATAGCTAGGTGGGACAACCACATACAGTCATAGTAGGTACATTTGTCCTCAATAAAGTAGCTATCAGCAAAGTCAGAGGTAGTAAGAGGCAAAGTCAGAGGTAGTAAGAGGCAAAGTCAGAGGTAGTAAGAGGCAAAGTCAGAGGTAGTAAGAGGCAAAGTCAAGTGCAAGTGTTAGTTTGAGGGAGATGCTGTGGGATTATTTAAGATAGTCTTTGTAGAGGGAGGGTTCAGATGTTTTTGGAAGAAGGGCAGGGACTCTGCACACACACACACACACACACACACACACACACACACACTCTCTCAGAAATCTCAGTCGGACTGAAAGTGGGATTGTTTGAGACTGTGGCCTGGTCAGTGAGGACTATTATTGTCAGCTCAGGGTACTAGTCTGTTCTAACACAGAGAACCAGTCAGTGATCAGTACACTGAACACACCTCCACTCAGTCTCTCTAACGCACTGTTTTCATCACACTACTTAATTCTCCCCATCTGATGCAAATGCCCACAGTAAAATACCAACAAATGGATCTGAAATTGAGATTGTATTTTTCATTATGCCTTTCTACTCTACATGCAGATGGAAGGGGATTACAAGAGCAAATGGCACTTATTGTTTTCCAAGCATTCATTCTGTTTTTACTCTTCATTACGGGTATATTTGTTTGAGAGGTACAATTCCAGTGTTTGTTTTGAGCGGTATGTGTTTCTGTCTCTGTTCTCACGGTGTCTGTGCTCTGACGGGAATAAACACCACACACACACAGAGAATGAACTAGGAGTGGCACAGCAATCTGCAGTGAAAACCTGAGGTCAGTAGAAGTGGCCCTCATACATAAATTACCTCGTTAATGTACAGCTAATCATCCAGGCAGACTAAGGGCCGGGCCGCGAGGCCGGCARGGATGAGGATTTGGATGCATGCGTGGCGACCATGAAGTCTCATAAAAACTGGATTGACATAAACAATCAGAGAACAGTGATAGAGGTGTCTGTTTCTCAAGAGAGAGAGAGGCTACCACAGCTGAATAATGAGAGCTCAAACCAAATGAATGACGATGTACACACTTAAACAACAGGTGATTATACAAGGACACGCACACGTATCCACACATAGCACAAACATGTGCAAACACTCTCCTTTCCTATTCTGTGTGCGAACAGACACAGGGATAAGCACAGGCACACACACAGGCAAACACACACGAGCGCACACACACACAATATCCCCACAGGGATAATACAGTCTTTATATTACACCTGATCATGCAGTGTGAGAATTCAGTGATGTGATGTATTCTGGATTCCTTATTGAGGATGACGTGTGCTGTAGATTTAATGTGGACCAATTTTRTTGAGGAAAAACACAGTGTAAATCAAGTGTGCAGGGCAAATTCCCAAAGTGCCTTCCCAACCCGCTGATACTGCAGTAAAGGGATGAGGTGTAGAGAGAGCCACGGGGTGCAGTGAAGGGATGAGGAACAGAGAGAGCCCCGGGGTGCAGTAAAGGGATGAGGTGCAGAGAGAGCCACGGGGTGCAGTGAAGGGATGAGGAACAGAGAGAGCCCCGGGTGCAGTGAAGGGATGAGGAACAGAGAGAGCCCCAGCCCGGGTGTCAGTGAGTAGGGAGTGAGGAGCAACGGATAATTTGAGGATTCAGAAGATAAAGAATAAAGAGGTTAACACATGGACAGAATGGTTTAATCAGAAATGTTAAAAAAATAAGGGGGTAGTTTAAAGAGACTTGTTAAGACTCTGTAGAGGGTAGTATGAGAGGCTACTGGACGGTTAATGTACTATAAGGGTAGTTAGGACTGTTAATAAGACACAAAACGAAACAAGGTTTACCAAATGTAGAGGGTAGGAAAATATAGGAGTGTATATCTGTAAATATAAAGGTAGTTTAAGGAAAAAATTAACGGAAACTGGTTATAACACAGATTACACATGTTTAGAAGGAGTAGTTAGGAAGTGTTAAAATTCTGCAAATAAGGGTAGTTGGAACACTGTTGATCTGTAGAGGGTAGTTAGGATGTTATCTGTATAGGTGGTAGTTAGGAGCTGTTATCATGTAGAGGGTAGTTAAGGACTGTATCTGTAGAGGGTAGTTAGGACTGGTCTATCTGTAGAGGTGTAGTTAGGCTGTTAATTGAGAGGGTAGTAGGAGACTGTATTGTAATTTGTATAGGTAGTAGGGACCTCGTGCTTATCCTGTAGAAGAGGGTAGTATAGGAAATGTTGTATCTGTAGTAGGGTAGTTAGGACGTATATATTCTGTATAGTGTAGTTAATGAACTGTTATCCATTATCTGTATATTAGTAGTTAGGACTAGTTAAAAAAGATATTACCTTTGTATGATAAAAAAGCGGCGCGTAGATTAGGATCTGTTTTCTGGTATAGGGTAGTTGGTTCATGTTATCTTACCTGTAGAGGTAGTTAGGACTGGGTTTATCTGTATAGGGTGAGGTAGGACTGTATACTTACATGTAGAGAGGGCGCGCACTAGTAAGAGAAAGAGGAATGCCCCGGGTGCAGTGGAGGAAATGAAGAAGAGAGAGCCCCGGGTGGAGTGAAGGGATGAGGACAGAGAGAGCCCCGGGCAGTGAAGGATGAGTAACAGAGAGAGCCCCAGACTGTCAATAGAAGTGTCAAACTATCTTATAGGGAGTTTTTACCACCAATCTGACGCGATGCAGACTCTCAACAGAGGAACTCAAAAGCACAGATAGACGAGGCAGAGCCACAAAAGTGCAACTGTAAATCTCTGCTCTCTCGCTCTCGCTCTCGCTCTCGCTCTCGCTCTCGCTCTCGCTCTGCTCTTTCCCACATTAAAATATTTGGTGATTTGGACAATAAGTTGAAGTTCACTAAATAGGTTTTGGAAGAAGTTTCAGAATCACTATTTATTCACCTTTATGCTTTCTGGTCACATAGTCAGGTAACTGAGTGAAACATGGGCCGTCAGAGGTGTGAATGGTTGTGTGAGAAGCAAATCCAATCACAAAACCAATGTTTCACCAAAAAGAATGCAATTAGGATTCTTTCCTCTCTAGACTCTCTTCTTCTGAAATGGAGGTTTGTATGTACATATACACCACTCTCTCTCATACTCCAATAAACACCACACACACACACACTCACACACACACTCCACACACATTTTTCAGCGCTCTCTCATCCCATTTCCATGAATTATAATCTTTAATCCAAAATGGAATAGAAATTGGTCAATGAAGCGATTATATAATTTATCATAAATGAAGGTAGAGGGAATAAATGATCATGAAAACATGAAAACAAGGGTGAGGCTGATCACATTCATTATGCTTTTTACATTAATTGCATACAGGTATTTACATAAATAACCAAGGCTTTCCATTCTATTATATTCTATAGAAGGTTTTCAATAGATGTGTTTAATGCTCCAGTTCAAGGGCATTTCTGTCGTTGTTTTTAAAGAATGTTTCATCAATACACTTTGCTTTGATTGCACCCGGGTTGCATAAGTGGAATATTTCAATCTCCACTGATTGTGTATGCCATTTAGCCTCCACTCTACCCATCGATTTAGCCATCCACTCTACCATCGATTAGCATCCACTCTACCCATCGATTTAGCCATCCACTCTACCCATCGATTTAGCCATCCACTCTACCCATCCATTTAGCCATCTTACACTCTTACCCCATCAATTTTAGCCATCCACGTACCCATCCACTCTACTATCCACTCTACCCATCCCATCTACTGTCCACTCCTACTCTATACCACTCTACTATCCACTCTACCCATCCACTCTACTATCAAATGCTCACTACGCATTCACTCTACTATCACTCACCACTCACTCATTCCCTCTCCACGATTACACTCTACTGACGCACTCTACCATCATCTATTATCCACTTCTAATTCCCTGCTTCCACTCTAGCCCATCCACTCTACCATCTCCTCC